>NC_061524.1:20520000-20587500 GCF_022379125.1 Scophthalmus maximus | reverse complement strand
ATCTGCAAACCGATATATCGGTCAGGCTCTAATCAGGAAGTAAAAAAAAATTTCTGATTCCGACTTATCCATAAGCCACATGACAAGTCTGTGAGTCTTTTGTGACATTTATCAAGTCTTTTATTGCCGAGTGTCACAATCACACGACAACTCTCCCTCCACAAAAACAAAACCTTCTCAGACCCTGGCTGGAACAGAATTTATTCCATCTAATTGTTTGCTATTTCTGCCTCTCGTGTCCGTTCTCAACCGAGAAACGGATCGTTTCGGAAACTGCATCAAAAACTGCCAGAGAAAGTTTTGGGAGTAACGAGGCTGACGGGTGGGAGTCTGGGGGGATATCGAGAGGGAATCAGAGAGAAGGATCTGAAGCCGAGCGTCAGACTGAATGAACGTGGGAGGAAGGAAAAATAAAGGTTAAAGATTAAAACAGAAGAAGAAAAAGATAAATAATCAGACGTCACAAAGAAAATCCCAGAGGCTGCAACTCGACGCCAACAGTCGTCATTAAGAGAGAGGGAATGGGGAAGGGGGGGCACTGGTTTTGTTGATTTCTGTTAGTTTTTTTGCCTCTTGCTGTTTGTTGGTTCAGAGCAGAGGAGAAGGAAGAGGAGGAAGAGGAGGAAGAAGAGGAACGAGGGACAAACACAAATAGAAAAACATCAAAACTGTCAAACTCAAGGGAGCAGCAGCGCCTTGCTAACGAGCTGCGACAGACAGCGAGAGGAGACGACGAGAGAGTGGACGGGGGGAGAGAGAGGAGGAGACAGGGAAGACGGGGAGGAAACAAAAAATTAGGAGAGGGCAGGAAACAAGAAGGAAGAGGAGAGAGGAGGAACAAGACGAGTAAAGAACAGGAGGAGAGGAGAGGAACTAGGAGAGGAAACAAGACGAGAAAAGAACAGGAGGAGAGGAGAGGAAGTGAGGAGAGGAGAGGAAGTGAGGAGAGGAAATAAGGAGGAGAGGAGAGGAAGTGAGGAGAGGAAACAAGACGAGTAAAAAACAGGAGGAGAGGAGAGGAACTAGGAGAGGAAACAAGACGAGAAAAGAACAGGAGGAGAGGAGAGGAAATAAGGAGGAGAGGACAGGAGGAGAGGAGAGGAAGTGAGGAGAGGAAACAAGACGAGTAAAGAACAGGAGGAGAGGAAGTGAGGAGAGGAAATAAGGAGGAGAGGAGAGGAAGTGAGGAGAGGAAACAAGACGAGTAAAGAACAGGAGGAGAGGAGAGGAAGTGAGGAGAGGAAATAAGAAGAGTAAAGAACAGGAGGAGAGGAGAGGAACTAGGAGAGGAAACAAGACGAGAAAAGAACAGGAGGAGAGGAGAGGAAGTGAGGAGAGGAAATAAGAAGAGTAAAGAACAGGAGGAGAGGAGAGGAAGTGAGGAGAGAACTAGGAGAGGAAACAAGAAGAGTAAAGAACATGAGGAGAGGAGAGGAAGTGAGGAGAGGAAATAAGAAGAGTAAAGAACAGGAGGAGAGGAGAGGAACTAGGAGAGGAAACAAGACGAGAAAAGAACAGGAGGAGAGGAGAGGAAGTGAGGAGAGGAGAGGAAGTGAGGAGAGGAAATAAGGAGGAGAGGAGAGGAAGTGAGGAGAGGAAACAAGACGAGTAAAAAACAGGAGGAGAGGAGAGGAAGTGAGGAGAGGAAATAAGAAGAGTAAAGAACAGGAGGAGAGGAGAGGAAGTGAGGAGAGAACTAGGAGAGGAAACAAGAAGAGTAAAGAACATGAGGAGAGGAGAGGAAGTGAGGAGAGGAAATAAGGAGGAGAGGAGAGGAAGTGAGGAGAGGAAATAAGAAGAGTAAAGAACAGGAGGAGAGGAGAGGAAGTGAGGAGAGAACTAGGAGAGGAAACAAGAAGAGTAAAGAACAGGAGGAGAGGAGAGGAACTAGGAGAGGAAACAAGACGAGTAAAGAACAGGAGGAGAGGAGAGGAACTAGGAGAGGAAACAAGACGAGAAAAGAACAGGAGGAGAGCAGAGGAAGTGAGGAGAGGAAATAAGAAGAGTAAAGAACAGGAGGAGAGGAGAGGAAGTGAGGAGAGGAGAGGAAGTGAGGAGAGGAAATAAGGAGGAGAGGAGAGGAAGTGAGGAGAGGAAACAAGACGAGTAAAAAACAGGAGGAGAGGAGAGGAACTAGGAGAGGAAACAAGACGAGAAAAGAACAGGAGGAGAGGAGAGGAAATAAGGAGGAGAGGACAGGAGGAGAGGAGAGGAAGTGAGGAGAGGAAACAAGACGAGTAAAGAACAGGAGGAGAGGAAGTGAGGAGAGGAAATAAGGAGGAGAGGAAGTGAGGAGAGGAGAGGAAGTGAGGAGAGGAAATAAGGAGGAGAGGAGAGGAAGTGAGGAGAGGAAACAAGACGAGTAAAAAACAGGAGGAGAGGAGAGGAAGTGAGGAGAGGAAATAAGAAGAGTAAAGAACAGGAGGAGAGGAGAGGAAGTGAGGAGAGAACTAGGAGAGGAAACAAGAAGAGTAAAGAACATGAGGAGAGGAGAGGAAGTGAGGAGAGGAAATAAGGAGGAGAGGAGAGGAAGTGAGGAGAGGAAATAAGAAGAGTAAAGAACAGGAGGAGAGGAGAGGAAGTGAGGAGAGAACTAGGAGAGGAAACAAGAAGAGTAAAGAACAGGAGGAGAGGAGAGGAACTAGGAGAGGAAACAAGACGAGTAAAGAACAGGAGGAGAGGAGAGGAAGTGAGGAGAGGAAATAAGAAGAGTAAAGAACAGGAGGAGAGGAGAGGAACTAGGAGAGGAAACAAGACGAGAAAAGAACAGGAGGAGAGGAGAGGAAGTGAGGAGAGGAAATAAGAAGAGTAAAGAACAGGAGGAGAGGAGAGGAAGTGAGGAGAGGAGAGGAAGTGAGGAGAGGAAATAAGGAGGAGAGGAGAGGAAGTGAGGAGAGGAAACAAGACGAGTAAAAAACAGGAGGAGAGGAGAGGAAATAAGGAGGAGAGGACAGGAGGAGAGGAGAGGAAGTGAGGAGAGGAAACAAGACGAGTAAAGAACAGGAGGAGAGGAGAGGAAATAAGGAGGAGAGGACAGGAGGAGAGGAGAGGAAGTGAGGAGAGGAAACAAGACGAGTAAAGAACAGGAGGAGAGGAAGTGAGGAGAGGAAATAAGGAGGAGAGGACAGGAGGAGAGGAGAGGAAGTGAGGAGAGGAAACAAGACGAGTAAAGAACAGGAGGAGAGGAAGTGAGGAGAGGAAATAAGGAGGAGAGGACAGGAGGAGAGGAGAGGAAGTGAGGAGAGGAAATAAGGAGGAGAGGAGAGGAAGTGAGGAGAGGAAACAAGACGAGTAAAAAACAGGAGGAGAGGAGAGGAACTAGGAGAGGAAACAAGACGAGAAAAGAACAGGAGGAGAGGAGAGGAAATAAGGAGGAGAGGAGAGGAAGTGAGGAGAGGAAACAAGACGAGTAAAGAACAGGAGGAGAGGAAGTGAGGAGAGGAGAGGAAGTGAGGAGAGGAGAGGAAGTGAGGAGAGGAAATAAGGAGGAGAGGAGAGGAAGTGAGGAGAGGAAACAAGACGAGTAAAGAACAGGAGGAGAGGAGAGGAAGTGAGGAGAGGAAATAAGAAGAGTAAAGAACAGGAGGAGAGGAGAGGAACTAGGAGAGGAAACAAGACGAGAAAAGAACAGGAGGAGAGGAGAGGAAGTGAGGAGAGGAGAGGAAGTGAGGAGAGGAAATAAGGAGGAGAGGAGAGGAAGTGAGGAGAGGAAACAAGACGAGTAAAAAACAGGAGGAGAGGAGAGGAAGTGAGGAGAGGAAATAAGAAGAGTAAAGAACAGGAGGAGAGGAGAGGAAGTGAGGAGAGAACTAGGAGAGGAAACAAGAAGAGTAAAGAACATGAGGAGAGGAGAGGAAGTGAGGAGAGGAAATAAGAAGAGTAAAGAACAGGAGGAGAGGAGAGGAACTAGGAGAGGAAACAAGACGAGAAAAGAACAGGAGGAGAGGAGAGGAACTAGGAGAGGAAACAAGACGAGAAAAGAACAGGAGGAGAGGAGAGGAAGTGAGGAGAGGAAATAAGAAGAGTAAAGAACAGGAGGAGAGGAGAGGAAGTGAGGAGAGGAGAGGAAGTGAGGAGAGGAAATAAGGAGGAGAGGAGAGGAAGTGAGGAGAGGAAACAAGAAGAGTAAAGAACAGGAGGAGAGGAGAGGAAGTGAGGAGAGAACTAGGAGAGGAAACAAGAAGAGTAAAGAACAGGAGGAGAGGAGAGGAACTAGGAGAGGAAACAAGACGAGTAAAGAACAGGAGGAGAGGAGAGGAAGTGAGGAGAGGAAATAAGAAGAGTAAAGAACAGGAGGAGAGGAGAGGAACTAGGAGAGGAAACAAGACGAGAAAAGAACAGGAGGAGAGGAGAGGAAGTGA
This sequence comes from Scophthalmus maximus, assembly GCF_022379125.1. Taxonomy (NCBI): domain Eukaryota; kingdom Metazoa; phylum Chordata; class Actinopteri; order Pleuronectiformes; family Scophthalmidae; genus Scophthalmus; species Scophthalmus maximus. The sequence continues at coordinate 20,583,139 of NC_061524.1, read as the reverse complement.
GGAGAGGAAATAAGAAGAGTAAAGAACAGGAGGAGAGGAGAGGAAGTGAGGAGAGGAGAGGAAGTGAGGAGAGGAAATAAGGAGGAGAGGAGAGGAAGTGAGGAGAGGAAACAAGACGAGTAAAAAACAGGAGGAGAGGAGAGGAAATAAGGAGGAGAGGACAGGAGGAGAGGAGAGGAAGTGAGGAGAGGAAACAAGACGAGTAAAGAACAGGAGGAGAGGAGAGGAAATAAGGAGGAGAGGACAGGAGGAGAGGAGAGGAAGTGAGGAGAGGAAACAAGACGAGTAAAGAACAGGAGGAGAGGAAGTGAGGAGAGGAAATAAGGAGGAGAGGACAGGAGGAGAGGAGAGGAAGTGAGGAGAGGAAACAAGACGAGTAAAGAACAGGAGGAGAGGAAGTGAGGAGAGGAAATAAGGAGGAGAGGACAGGAGGAGAGGAGAGGAAGTGAGGAGAGGAAATAAGGAGGAGAGGAGAGGAAGTGAGGAGAGGAAACAAGACGAGTAAAAAACAGGAGGAGAGGAGAGGAACTAGGAGAGGAAACAAGACGAGAAAAGAACAGGAGGAGAGGAGAGGAAATAAGGAGGAGAGGACAGGAGGAGAGGAGAGGAAGTGAGGAGAGGAAACAAGACGAGTAAAGAACAGGAGGAGAGGAAGTGAGGAGAGGAGAGGAAGTGAGGAGAGGAGAGGAAGTGAGGAGAGGAAATAAGGAGGAGAGGAGAGGAAGTGAGGAGAGGAAACAAGACGAGTAAAGAACAGGAGGAGAGGAGAGGAAGTGAGGAGAGGAAATAAGAAGAGTAAAGAACAGGAGGAGAGGAGAGGAACTAGGAGAGGAAACAAGACGAGAAAAGAACAGGAGGAGAGGAGAGGAAGTGAGGAGAGGAAATAAGAAGAGTAAAGAACAGGAGGAGAGGAGAGGAACTAGGAGAGGAAACAAGACGAGAAAAGAACAGGAGGAGAGGAGAGGAAGTGAGGAGAGGAGAGGAAGTGAGGAGAGGAAATAAGGAGGAGAGGAGAGGAAGTGAGGAGAGGAAACAAGACGAGTAAAAAACAGGAGGAGAGGAGAGGAAGTGAGGAGAGGAAATAAGAAGAGTAAAGAACAGGAGGAGAGGAGAGGAAGTGAGGAGAGAACTAGGAGAGGAAACAAGAAGAGTAAAGAACATGAGGAGAGGAGAGGAAGTGAGGAGAGGAAATAAGAAGAGTAAAGAACAGGAGGAGAGGAGAGGAACTAGGAGAGGAAACAAGACGAGAAAAGAACAGGAGGAGAGGAGAGGAAGTGAGGAGAGGAGAGGAAGTGAGGAGAGGAAACAAGACGAGTAAAAAACAGGAGGAGAGGAGAGGAAGTGAGGAGAGGAAATAAGAAGAGTAAAGAACAGGAGGAGAGGAGAGGAAGTGAGGAGAGAACTAGGAGAGGAAACAAGAAGAGTAAAGAACATGAGGAGAGGAGAGGAAGTGAGGAGAGGAAATAAGGAGGAGAGGAGAGGAAGTGAGGAGAGGAAATAAGAAGAGTAAAGAACAGGAGGAGAGGAGAGGAACTAGGAGAGGAAACAAGACGAGAAAAGAACAGGAGGAGAGGAGAGGAAGTGAGGAGAGGAAATAAGAAGAGTAAAGAACAGGAGGAGAGGAGAGGAAGTGAGGAGAGGAAATAAGAAGAGTAAAGAACAGGAGGAGAGGAGAGGAACTAGGAGAGGAAACAAGACGAGAAAAGAACAGGAGGAGAGGAGAGGAAGTGAGGAGAGGAAATAAGAAGAGTAAAGAACAGGAGGAGAGGAGAGGAAGTGAGGAGAGGAACTAGGAGAGGAAACAAGAAGAGTAAAGAACATGAGGAGAGGAGAGGAAGTGAGGAGAGAAACTAGGAGAGGAAACAAGAAGAGTAAAGAACAGGAGGAGAGGAGAGGAAGTGAGGAGAGGAACTAGGAGAGGAAACAAGAAGAGTAAAGAACAGGAGGAGAGGAGAGGAAGTGAGGAGAGGAAACAAGACGAGAAAAGAACAGGAGGAGAGGAGAGGAAGTGAGGAGAGAAACTAGGAGAGGAAACAAGAAGAGTAAAGAACATGAGGAGAGGAGAGGAAGTGAGGAGAGAACTAGGAGAGGAAACAAAAAGAGTAAAGAACATGAGGAGTGGAGAGGACGTGAGGAGAGGAACTAGGAGAGGAAACAAGAAGAGTAAAGAACATGAGGAGTGGAGAGGAAGTGAGGAGAGAAACTAGGAGAGGAAGTGAGGAGAGGAAATAGGAGAGGAAGTGAGGAGAGGAAATAGGAGAGGAAAGAACGGAAGAGAGGAGAGGAAGTGAGGAGAAGAACTAGGAGAGGAAACAAGAAGAGTAAAAAACAGGAGAAGAGGAGAGGAACTAGGAGAGGAAATAAGGAGGAGAGGAGAAGAAGTGAGGAGAGGAACTAGGAGAGGAAACAAAGAGGAAACGAGCAGGAGACAACAAAAAAATTGAAGAAAATAACTGAGGAGAATAGAGTAGAGGATGATGGGAGAAATGTGCAGAGAGGAGAAGAAAGGAAAGACGGGGAGGAACCGAAAAAAGAGAGGAAAGGAGAGGAGAAGTAAGGACAGGAGGAGGAGAAGATGGGAAAGTAGGAGACAAGAGGAAACAAGAGGAGAATGGAACGAGGAGAGGAAGTAATGACGAGATAATAACAGACTAGAGCAGAGGATGATTGGGAGAAAGGTGAAAAAACAAACTTCGTCACAGTGACGACCGTCGGAAGATGAGGACAGAAAACATTTTTTAATAAGGAGAAGAAGAAACTGGACGACCGATCCAGAGAAGAAGAGGAGAGGGGGAAAGACTCACCTTCATCCTCGTCGTTGGCGGTGACGGTGATGAGGACGAAGCCGACCTCCTCGTCCTCCGCCACGCTCACCTCGTACACCGGCCGGGCGAACGCCGGCGCGTTGTCGTTGACGTCGGTGACGAAGATCCTGACGTACGCCGTGTCTGAGATGAAAGCATGAAGAGACTCATCATATCATTTGTCATTCTTATCGAATCAACGTTGTTATTGACTGACTGTGTGCGTGTGTGTTACCGGTGTTGGGCTGTCCCTGTTGGCCCGGCCGCGCCGACTCGGAGCCGTCCTGCGACTGCACCTCGATCAGGTACGAAGCTTTCTGCTCGCGGTCGAACGAGGCGCGGGTGGCGATGACGCCGCTGCGCGAGTCGATGCTGAAGAGCTGCGAGTCGCCGCTCTCGTCCCGGAGGATCACGTAGTGGACCTGAGGAGGAGGAGGACAGGGTGAAGCTGAAGAAGAGGAGGAGGAGGAAGTTGACCAATAACCAGCGCAGGTGTTTCTCACCATCCCGTGCTGACCAGAGTCCAGATCTGTGGCCGACACCTGAGCCACCGACGCGCCGACCTCGGCTCCCTCGGGCACCGTGGCCTCGTACGTGGACGACAGGAAGAAAGGAACGTTGTCGTTCACGTCTGCAGACGGAAAGAGGGAAGAGCGGAAATTAGAGTGGTCTTAGTTTTGTCTAAATGTATCTTTTTCTGTGGTTGTTGTCGTTGTTGTGGTGGGATCTGGCAGGAGAACACAACGAGTCTGACACGTCCATGAAAGCTGATTAAACCGGATTAAAAACTGAGAGAAAAGAAAAAGGAAGCGCCAGCGAGAAAAATAAACAGACGCACAAAGGAAACAAAGACAGAAAGAAAAAGACAGTTGGTGCGTCTTTGGTAACATTTACAGCAGTAAAGGAAAGTGAGGAACAGAACCTGGAGTCCGTCGGTCTGGACCGAGCATCTCCCGTCGCTGAACCAAAACTGAGTTATTAGTGAAGGAATTGTCCTCCAAACGCCACAAGGCAGCTTGTCAGCTCACTTTTCAAGCTCCGCTAAGCCAATTACAGCGTCCGATGTGGGTCTGTTCAAAGCCAATCAAAGTCAGGAAGTGTTTTCCCGCTCGTTTCCCGCTCTCCACCCGCTCACACCACCACCACCAGCTGCTGCTGCCGTCTCCTCGTTTCTTATTATTTCACCACCGGAGACAAACATGTGATGTGACCTCTTCATTATTCCCTTTCCCCCTCGGTTTCCTTGTTGTTGGCGACTTCCTGTGACTCTCCGGTCGCTTGTTTCCAATAAGGAGTGGGATTGTTCTACAGACTGCTGCTGTTTTAAGTTAATCTTCCCGTTCACTCACTCGCTCATTGATCGCCTCATTTGTTCGGGACACATTCAGGAGTCTTGTGCGATGTGATCACAAAGCATACGGTCGAATTGTCAAATTTGCTCGGGAAATTTTCCCTAAATTGAAGTGACCCCAGAAGTGTTTCCTCAGCAGCCATGATAAGGATTCTCTAAATGCTCAGGAAAGGAGCTTCAGTGCTTCCTTTCCTATGTCCTTTAGCAGAGGACACACTGGAGCTTCCTATGTAAAAGGAAAGTAGAAATAGACCCAGAATTCATTGTGGCGGCGATATGTAACGTGACGCGCCATGCATGAACGTAAACGATTCAATCTGTAAGTAGAAGAAGAACAAGTATGCGAGTATGAATATGACCCAGAAGAGACGTCATCATGTAAGTTACTGTTACATACTGTTTATTGATCCAAATAAACACCGTGATCTAGCGGATTTGAATATTCTGCGTTTCCTGCAGGTGAGCAGTCGACTCTCAACATGAAAAAAAAACTCCCAACACAAAGAAAGGGTAAAGAGCAGAAGAGGCTCCTCCCCCTCGTCTCTCACCCGTCACGTTGACGTAGACGGTGGTGAAGGAGGCGAGCGGCACGGCGGCGACGTTCTGCACCCGCACGCGGAGCGTGAAGAAGCGCGTCGCCTCGTAGTCGAGGTTCTCGGCCACCAGGATGGACGCCGAGCCGTCCGCCCGCTTGGGCTTGATGTAGAACCGCACCGGCATGTTGGTCTCCGGCACCTGACCCTCCTCCAGGTTGTAGGTCACCCGGGGGTCACCGAGCGGCGACGTCGCCTTGACGGTCTGATGGGAGGGAGAGAGACAGAGGGAGTTCATACGTCTTAAGTTGGTGGATTCTGGATTTTATTCACTGGCCGTGGAGAACGGACAGTGAGATTCATAATCCATCAGAGAGCGAAGCCAGAGCAGATGACGTCACGTCGTCACACAGCTGCTCCGCGTCGACACGGAGCTCGTTCTTTCCTTTTTTCTCCCCCGACGGCTCCGGGCCTTTTTTTTAGATCCACAAACCAAAACACCCGTCTGGAAGATGACGTCCGGAGACACACGAGCACGTTTCAAAGAATCTGTCGTTTCAGAGAGCCAGACCATCTATGGACACGAGGCGCCGCTTCCAACACTCACGACCGTGTGTGTGTGTGTGTGTGTGTGTGTGTGTGTGTGTGTACGTCCAACAGCAGTGGAGCTTTTAAGACTCATGTTTGTTATTCTCTTGGCAGTAGATTAAGACGACCTTAGAAAAAGAGAGAGAGAGAGAGAGAGAGAGAGAGAGAGTGTGTGTGTGTGTGTGTTTGATAGCTTTTAAGGTTCTTGTCCTTCCTGTCCACACAGCTTCAACTTTGAGAATGATTGTGTTTTCCATAGCTGAGCGAAATCACCTCACTTTAACACACACACACACACACACACACACACACACACACTTCTGTGATCCCTGCACCTTCACTACGACTGTCAGAACACACAAGCGGAGCTTTTTCTAAAATAAAATCCTGGGATTCATTCAGGCGATGACAGACGAGGCGTCGCTGCTGCATCTCCCCGTTGAACCGGAGCTTCTTTCTATTTCACACGCGTTCGTTGTGGTTTACGTTAATTAATGCCCCTCTTGGTATTATTTATGTGGCACGTTTACAGAAAAAGTGTGTAAGGGAGAGAGAGAGGTGAGTTAATTAAGTGTGATTTAACGGAGAAAACTCATCAGTGGATTTGAAAAGTTCTTGATGCCTGAGGTCTGAGATAAACTCCCTTTTTTTGCAGTCACATGTTCGCGTAGACAACGCGCGACTGTTCACATACTCGCTGTGTGTACTGCCAGTGTTACTGGAGTATTATTCCACTAGGGGCGCCACAGAACTCTGACTGCAGAGAACTTCAGGATTCACAGTCTATAAATGAAAAGAACATGCTCACACTGGAATGGAGATAAGAATGAGGTCGTTCATCGTTTCACCGCTTGCGCATGCGTGGTCTCACGTTTTCTCCTGGAATTCTGAAGATGGCGGACAGTCGACGTAACATTCCGTTTATTTTCCATGATTTTGTACTTATGTTAATGCTGTCTATAAACTCTATGGGGTTAGGGTTTGTTGAAGAAGATTAATGGAGAACATACTGGTTTCAAAAACACATGATTAATGAATCTTTATGACGTCAACGCCACATTTTAATATCTACCACTGTCAGAGGAATCAGAAATACAACCCTACTGTACAACCAATCATGTTGCGATATCTTATCGCGTTGCGTCTCTACAACTCCACCACAACCAGAGCTCCCGGAATGTTGTTTTTTTTTAATTGATGTGGTCTAGTACCTGCCTCTGCACTGCCCCTACTGTTCATGTGCGTATTGCATGTTGCGGAAGCGTTAGCGTTAATTTCTGGCTGCAGGATACACGACGCAGCCCTGACGAAGATGAGGATGCAGAGCGAGTCTATCCGTCACCGCCGTGAGTGTGAGACGTGAGTGAGGACGTGTTTACGCAGAAAGTGTAAAATCTTTTCACCCCCTTTACGTTGCGGACATGGTGAGCCTAGCTCAGCACAAAAACCGGGAGCAAAAGAAAACTGTTAGCCTAGCTTAGCACAAAGACCTGGGGAAGAGGGAAACTGTTAGCATAGCTTAGCACAAAGACTGTTAGCCTAGCTTAGCACAAAGAATGGGTCAAGGAGGGAAACTGTTAGCCTAGCTTAGCACAAAGACTGTTAGCCTAGCTTAGCACAAAGAATGGGTCGAGGAGGGAAACTGTTAGCCTAGCTTAGCACAAAGACTGTTAGCCTAGCTCAGCACAAAGACTGGGAGCAGAGGGAAGCTGTTAGCCTCGCAACATTAAAGCAGAAAAAAAAAATTGCCCTCACAATGACACTTAACATGTTTCCTCACGGCGGGTTGAAGGAACGCTGAGTGAAAATCGCTGTCCGCCACTTCCAACAACAAAACCCTCTCAGCCCCCCCCCATGTCTTTTATAGCCACAGCATGTTGGGAGGACTACACACACCCAGAGGAAAACAGTGACAGGCAGCAGCTCCAAAACATTTTCAGAGGGATCGTGTTTCTATGATCTCGGACTTTCACTGAGATACGTGTTTTCAAGTCTCAGAATGATTTTAGTTTTTAACTCGGCAGTGCCCGGGATCGTGCTCCTGTAGACAAATCATTATCATCCATTTTGACCACTTTTTTGAATTATTATTATTATTCACCACAACTTGGAAAATATCAGATTTATTTTCCCACTTCAGCAGACTAATCACTAATTACCATCAGTGTCTCATTAAGGATCACACTGATTAATTGGAGGAGTTTTTCTGTCTTCTTCCTCTCCTTTCCCATCGCCCCCCCCCCCCCCCCTCCATCTCTGTATGAAACATAATAATTATGCGTCTGTTTTTCCGCAGGTGATCACAGTCCATTGTGACGCCGCGATAGCAGGTGTAATCATCCCTCTCTCTCCTGTCAATCACCTCTGACAGAGTGGGGGCTGTTGGCAGGACAAGCTCTAATCACCATCACCACCACCACCATCATCATCATCATCATCATCATCATCATTTTTTGTCTTTTTAGTAATAACGTCAGGTTGAAAAGGAGGCGGAGGAAAGATTAAATTCAGCACAGGCTCACACTCGTAAACACACACAAGCTTACACAGGATTACACAGGATTACACACACACACACACACACACACACACACACACACCCCACCACTTTTTCAACATTCACTAACCTCCGTGAAATCAAGCGGCCGGAGGGTAAAAAAACTCCTCCACCTTCTAAAACCAGCGGCTCAGGAAAAGAGAGCAAATTAGGACGGAGGGATCAAAAGAGGGAGAGAGAGAGAGAGAAAAAATCACCGGAGGTATAAAGGCAAACCCTCTCTCCGTGTGTCTGTGTGTGTCTGTGTGTGTTGTGTCAGTCAGGTGAAACAAGGTGATTGTTTTTTCAGCGGAAAAATGTTTAGAAGCACTTTACACTGACAGGGACGGATGGAGGGATGAGAGAGAGAGAGGGAGGGAGAGAGAGAGAGAGGGAGGGATGAGAGAGAGAGGGTGGGAGAGCTGAAGAGGAGGAAGAAGAAGAAAGAGGCTCCTCAGGCTCTGCACAGATGTGAAGGAGGACTAGGCTTAAATATTCCTCTCCACCCCTCTCTCTTTTCAGATCTACTCATAATGATCAGAGAAGAAGAATACAATGAGTCATGCATGGCGCAGCAGTAAGAGCGAGCGAGTCGTTACAGAGACGCGAATCAGCATTATTATATATTTTTGGGTTACGTTACTTTGAAGGTTGTTTTCCTTTTTCGAAAAACTATTAGTTTTGTTTTGGCAAAAATCAACCGAAGGTATGAAATGAATTGAAGCTTCCCAGCTGACCACTTCCACCTCCGGGCAGCGTTCTTCCCGTAGCTCGGCCTCCATTTAAAAAAACATTGCGATATAACAAAAATATATCGCGATATTATTCATGGGCGACATCGCCCAGCCCTACTTCCATCTTTATTAAACATCGTTCTGATGAAAAAAATCACGCTAGAGCAGCAGGTTCTTTCTTAAACCGCCACAGACAGAAAACATGTCAGAGGCTGAAGCTGTTTGTTCAAACTGAATCATATTAGCAGAAACTATGACCAGGAGGTAACGTTTTCTCGACAGAATCTCCCTCCCCGTCCCGCCACTCACCACGATCTGGGCGTCTCGGACGGTGTTCTCCGGCACGGTGACCCAGTACTCGGTCTGCTCCCAGTGCGGCGGCTGGTTGTGCACGTTGGTGATGATGACGGTCAGCTCCACGGAGCTGCTGCGGTTCCCCCCGTCCGAGGCCACGATCTGCCGGCTGATCCTGGACGTCTGCAGGGAAACAACGTCACTCAATGTGTAGATCACAAACTGCTGGGGGAGCTTCTTGAGACTATGTCGGTTTGTTTGTTGGATGGATCCTGGATTTAGATGAAAAAACAAGGTTCGTTCTTTCTGCCCGTGACTTCCCGAACTTTTCTCATAATCTGGATTTAATGAAGTTTTACTTTTGCAAATTGAACTTGTCATGTTTTCTACCACAACTTTAATGGTTCTGTCTTCGTTCTTTTTTTTAAATCATCAAAATCTGATTTCAATGAACCATGAAGCATTTTGACAAATGCAGACGGAATAAAAATCAGAGGAGAAACAAAAGGACACGTTGAAATGTTGATCTCGTTCAGAAACAGTGAATAAAGAGTTGATCTGCCTTCAGTAAATTATTGAATGATGTGTCATTTAAAAGATCAGTGGCAGTGGGAGGCAGAGGAGAAGAAGAGACGAGACGACAGTCGCAGAAGAAGAAGAAGAGACGAGACGACAGTCGCAGAAGAAGAAGAAGAGACGAGACGACAGTCACAGAAGAAGAAGACACGAGACAACAGTCGCAGAAGAAGAAGAAGAGACGAGACGACAGTCGCAGAAGAAGAAGAGACGAGACGACAGTCACAGAAGAAGAAGAAGAGACGAGACGACAGTCGCAGAAGAAGAAGAAGAGACGAGACGACAGTCGCAGAAGAAGAAGAAGAGACGAGACGACAGTCGCAGAAGAAGAAGAAGAGACGAGACGACAGTCACAGAAGAAGAAGAAGAGACGAGACGACAGTCACAGAAGAAGAAGAGACGAGACGACAGTCGCAGAAGAAGAAGAAGAGACGAGACGACAGTCGCAGAAGAAGAAGAAGAGACGAGACGACAGTCGCAGAAGAAGAAGAAGAGACGAGACGACAGTCACAGAAGAAGAAGAAGAGACGAGACGACAGTCGCAGAAGAAGAGACGAGACGACAGTCGCAGAAGAAGAAGAGACGAGACGACAGTCGCAGAAGAAGAAGAGACGAGACGACAGTCGCAGAAGAAGAAGAGACGAGACGACAGTCGCAGAAGAAGAAGAAGAGACGAGACGACAGTCGCAGAAGAAGAAGAAGAGACGAGACGACAGTCGCAGAAGAAGAAGAAGAGACGAGACGACAGTCGCAGAAGAAGAAGAAGAGACGAGACGACAGTCGCAGAAGAAGAAGAAGAGACGAGACGACAGTCGCAGAAGAAGAAGAAGAGACGAGACGACAGTCGCAGAAGAAGAAGAAGAGACGAGACGACAGTCGCAGAAGAAGAAGAGACGAGACGACAGTCGCAGATGAAGAAGAAGAGACGAGACGACAGTCGCAGAAGAAGAAGAAGAGACGAGACGACAGTCGCAGAAGAAGAAGAAGAGACGAGACGACAGTCGCAGAAGAAGAAGAGACGAGACGACAGTCACAGAAGAAGAAGAAGAGACGAGACGACAGTCACAGAAGAAGAAGAAGAGACGACAGTCGCAGAAGAAGAAGAAGAGACGAGACGACAGTCGCAGAAGAAGAAGAAGAGACGAGACGACAGTCACAGAAGAAGAAGACACGAGACGACAGTCGCAGAAGAAGAAGAAGAGACGAGACGACAGTCACAGAAGAAGAAGACACGAGACAACAGTCGCAGAAGAAGAAGAAGAGACGAGACGACAGTCGCAGAAGAAGAAGAAGAGACGAGACGACAGTCACAGAAGAAGAAGACACGAGACAACAGTCGCAGAAGAAGAAGAAGAGACGAGACGACAGTCGCAGAAGAAGAAGAGACGAGACGACAGTCGCAGAAGAAGAAGAGACGAGACGACAGTCGCAGAAGAAGAAGAAGAGACGAGACGACAGTCGCAGAAGAAGAAGAAGAGACGAGACGACAGTCGCAGAAGAAGAAGAAGAGACGAGACGACAGTCACAGAAGAAGAAGAAGAGACGAGACGACAGTCACAGAAGAAGAAGAAGAGACGAGACGACAGTCGCAGAAGAAGAAGAAGAGACGAGACGACAGTCGCAGAAGAAGAAGAGACGAGACGACAGTCGCAGAAGAAGAAGAAGAGACGAGACGACAGTCGCAGAAGAAGAAGAAGAGACGACAGTCGCAGAAGAAGAAGAAGAGACGAGACGACAGTCACAGAAGAAGAAGACACGAGACGACAGTCGCAGAAGAAGAAGAAGAGACGAGACGACAGTCACAGAAGAAGAAGACACGAGACAACAGTCGCAGAAGAAGAAGAAGAGACGAGACGACAGTCGCAGAAGAAGAAGAAGAAGAAGAGACGACAGTCGCAGAAGAAGAAGAAGAGACGAGACGACAGTCGCAGAAGAAGAAGAAGAGACGAGACGACAGTCGCAGAAGAAGAAGAAGAGACGAGACGACAGTCGCAGAAGAAGAAGAAGAGACGAGACGACAGTCGCAGAAGAAGAAGAAGAGACGAGACGACAGTCGCAGAAGAAGAAGAAGAGACGAGACGACAGTCGCAGAAGAAGAAGAAGAGACGAGACGACAGTCGCAGAAGAAGAAGAAGAAGAGACGAGACGACAGTCGCAGAAGAAGAAGAAGAGACGAGACGACAGTCGCAGAAGAAGAAGAAGAGACGAGACGACAGTCGCAGAAGAAGAAGAAGAGACGAGACGACAGTCGCAGAAGAAGAAGACACGAGACGACAGTCACAGAAGAAGAAGAAGAGACAACAGTCGCAGAAGAAGAAGAAGAGACGAGACGACAGTCGCAGAAGAAGAAGAAGAGACGAGACGACAGTCGCAGAAGAAGAAGACACGAGACGACAGTCGCAGAAGAAGAAGAAGAACAGTCAGAGACGTTTGTGCGGAGGAGAAAACCGAAATGTGACGATCATTAAACTTTTAAGACGGCGACGTTCAGCTCCTCTCACAGGAAACAGCAGAGTCGCTGCTGCAGCAGGAGATGTGACCTCGTGACCCCGTGACTGTGCCGTCATGACATGCACATGTACATCTGTACATCATTCATAATTCATAAGCGGTGCATGTAAATATCACTTCACTGCTCGTGTACAGTAACTCAGGTGCAGCTGTGACCCTTATTTGTTCAGTGAGGATTTTCACTGTTTGTTTTTTTGCGCTGCTGTTGTTTGCTGTGGATTCTGTTTTTATTTGCTATAATACAAATAAATAAAACATTTGATAAAACCAAAAACAAAGAACTGGATGTTTCTGTGTGAAACACTTCCTCCGCCCCGGAGGAGCGGCGGATCCTCCGCGTTCATTATCACGTGCAAACACACACTGTGCCGACGCGGCAGAAAGCAGGACGACGGCCGCGGGGAGCAGAGATGAGTGAGCAATAGGAGGGGAGGATTTGAACGTGGAGACACGACGCCGAGGGCTGCGCAAACACACACTGTACTGTACAAGACCGACAGGACACAACATCCTGTGAACACACACAACAACACACGCACACGGCGACGCTCCCTCAGTGGATGCATATCAAACATGTTGGCTGTTATTAAACAGCACCGCTCTCTGCCTCCATCCTTATTTATATACCCAGATTCTATCAGCGACATGAGGATTAAACATGAATATGTGTTTGTGTGATGACATATGACATATCGCTGTTTTTTTTATATATTTAGTTTATGGTTAAGCTGTAAAATGTCATATTTCTTTGTCATACGATTGTCAGCATCTTCCCCCCAAATTCCACATCAGGCGAGATGAAATTTGAACAAAGAGGACATTTGTATATTATGGATATTTTTGAAAATGGACATTTTTGCCACGAGTGGATATTTTAAAAGCAAAAAAAACGTTTAAGGAAAGTTTACTCATTATCGTTAAGTGGGGACATTTTGGAAGGACGTTTAAAGAAATGTGTAGATGGTTTTTTAAAGTGGCAAAATATTTGGAAAAGGGATTTCAATGAATTTCAATAAAAGAAAGAGCTTTTGGAAAGATATATTTAAAAGATTAGATAATTTTTTGGAAAGGGAGGATATTTCCAAAAAGGGTTGAAATACTTCGGAGGTACATTGGTAAATGAGGACATTTTGGACAAAGAAGGTATTCATAAATTAAGGATGTTTTTTGGAAAGTGAGGATATTTTAGAAAATTCTAATATTTTTCAGTGTTTTTATATATCTGGACAGTGGGGAGGCGTGTTCAAGTTTTGGGAGTAGGCCTTATGATCAGGCTTATGGATATTAGTGTCCTGGTACAGTGTCCTGACTGGACCTTGGTTTGGGACCCAGCTGTGAACACATTACCTCGTTGGGGTGCGAAGGGGCAGTCGGACGGCCTCTGACCTGTGAGATGGGGTGGTTGACGTAAATCCACCCAGTGCTGGGGTTGATGTGCAGGTACGCTGGCCTCTGATTGGACAGCGAGTAGGTGATGGCCGCGTTGCTCCCCTGGTCGTCGTCGTGCGCCGCTGCTCGCAGGAAACTAGTCCCGACCGGAGTGTCCTCTCGCAGGAAATCTGAGAGCAGAGAGAGAGAGAGAGAGGCCGTGAGACGGGATGATTACTACTGCTAATGTAACCGCTGTAGTTACAACTTGTACCGTGAATACTACTTCCACGTCTATGGGTATCATTAGTTTTATCACTACTGGTACTACATATACTGCAGCTGATACTGCCACTGCTCTTTTTACTAAACATACCATGACTGATACTACTACTGCTCATAATAATGACACTGATACTGCCTATAATAGTTACTATAGGAGCTCGTACTGCTACTGTACAAACACTACTGACAATAATGTTACTACTATTTCTACACAATTTCTTCTGGTAGGCCTACTGATACATCTATTACTGGTACTACTGCAACTGTCACCACAGCTGCTACTGCTACTGCTAGTACTAGTACTTTCACCACTGCTATGTCTACAGTACCAATACCTGTATTTCTACCACTACAGTATACTGCTACAACCTCTACGACTGCTAATGTTAAAATACCTGTAGTACATCTACTTCTACTGCTATTGCTATAGCATCACAGCTAGCACTTGTACTAAAGCTACAGCTACAGTACTACATTTAGCACGACTACATACCACTACTACCGCTACTGCTACTGCTACAGTACCACATCTACTACTGCCTCTACTGCTAGTACTTCTACCACCACTGCTTCAGCCCGCCAGTACTTCTACCACTACTGCTACAGCCCGCCAGTACTTCTACCACTACTGCTACTGCTAAGGTACCACTGCTAGTGCTGCTGCTAGCTGCTACAGCACCAATGCCAGTATTTCTACCACTACTGCTACAACTTCTACTACTGCTAATTTTGAAGTACCTATACTACACCAACTTCTCCTGCTATTGCTATAGCATCACAGCTAGCACTTGTACTAAAGCTACAGCTACAGTACCACTGCTTGTACTTCTACTTCCACTGCCTCCTTCTATATACTTCTACACACACACACACACACACACACACACACACACACACACACACTTCTATACGTCTACAGTACCACTTCTACTAGTACTTCAACCACTACTGCAACAGCACCAATGCCAGTACTTCTACCACTACTGCTACTGGTACCACTGCTAGTACTTCTACCACTACTACTGCTACTGAGTATTATCTTGAATTTTGTGGGGGTTTTTGTTTTTTTACAGTGTCACAGTATCCTGACTGAACGTCGTGTCTCGGCATATGGAAACACTGGATTTCATTGCGTTGGACCGGTCACATCAGCTTCTGTGACCGTAGGCAGATATTACAATAATGGCGGCGCAGCGTTGCGTTGTGTCAGCGGGGCGTCACCTCATTTTGTCATTTCTGGGCCGAGCTCTGCGAAGTCAACGGATGCATTTTGTTTTATGAATTCATGAACATAACCCGGGATCCTGCTGACGGTGGCGCGTGTGTCAGCGCTGATCCGACGGCAGCGACGAGCAGCGGAGAGGTCCGCCCCCCCTGTAATACTGCGTTTCAAGCATTATGTCAATAATAATAATTATGTCCCTTTGACATTTGTGGGTCTCGGTGGAAACATTTCCACTGAACAATCACGGCGGATTCCTGCTGAGTCGCATGTGTGTCACAGAGGAACAAGCGCACGATCCAACCCTCCGTCCGGCGGTTTACATCCACAACCGAGAGTCCGGAAGGTGGACAATGCTGCACTTAATTTCTTTTATTAATGCAACAATATCTATCTTTTCTTTTTTTTTTTCAAACTGCTGTTTTATTAATTTGCCCTGCACAGCGGCACACGGTGCTCTGACAGGACGCCCCGCTGCTGAGAATTGAATCCAGCCTGCAGAGCACGATAAAATCTTTATGGATGTTCTGACGGGACGTGAGCGCTGCAGGGTTTTTTTCCCCCGACGCTGCTTTCACACCTTCCTTGTTTGGCCCGGACCTTCAGGCTTTTCAGTTTAGTCTGAAAAATATCGGGTGTGAACGGTTCCTCGGACCGGCGGTACCGAACGACGAGACAAAAGTCTCAGTTTGGATCAAACTGGACCATGGTTCGGTTCGTTCGACGAGTGAAAACACTCTGGACTTAAGGGCAGTTGAGACGGAATGAAACAATAGAAGAAAGAAAAAGGAGCAGAAGAGAAGCAACATGGAGGGGACGACATGCGTTCATTTGGCACAGATAAAATTGGAACTAGTTTTGAGTTCTGCCTCCGAAGTTGGCGACGCTGGTGGTAAAAACCATGACGATTTGACTGTGGCGACGAAATGTACACTTTCTCCATTGGAACAGAAAGACGGCGAACAACCAATCGATGTCAAATAAGGGTGCACGATGCAACGTACATGTGGCGGACTCAAATTCTTCAGAGAGCTTCCTGAATTACAACGTGAAACCAAAACCAACCTGATCAATTGTAAACATTTTAACAAAGACATGAATCAGGTATGAAAGCGTCCTGATTTATATTGAGGAGACTGATGTCGATGAATTCTATGCAGATACAGACAAAAATCGGAATCCGCAGATTTAAATGTGGTTTCATACGGAGACTGTTGGGCCCCGGCAGAAGTCTGAGCTCCGCTAAGAGACTAGATCAAGTCCGTGACCTGAGTCTGCGTCCGCTGGATCAGGTCTGACAAGGTTTCTTTCTTGTTGACGTCCAGTGGAAACGTGAAGGAAACAGAGGAGACTGTCTCCAGCTGATTCATCCACCGTTTGACTTTCTAATATTGATTCTGCAGTTCACTGACAACGACCATGAGATAAACAACAAGAGGCAGCTTCCAGATCGCCTCCCCCAACACACACGCACACCCACCCACACACACACGCACGCACACACACACGCGCACACACACACACACACACACACGCGCACACACACACACACACACACACACACGCGCACACACACACACACACACATAAAATGAATGCATGTCCCAGAAACATTTCAATCTGCCTGCTAAATAGTTAATGAGCCGCTCCGCGTGTTTCTCTAATCTGACGAGCAGAACTTCTGACACGACGCTTAATCAAAACACATATTTGTGCGCAGAGTAAACAAACACGCACCCGCGGGAGCCGGCGGCGAATATTTCACCAGCCCGACTGTAAGAGCTCTCCAGGATCACGGGGATGCCGACTGATAGACGGCGGTAAAGCAGTTTTTTCCTCTCACTTGTTTCCTGTTTTCTCCTAAAACTCTCGGGTTGAGCAGAAGAGTCGCCACGGCCGCCGTCACCGCGGGCGGCTCCAGAGGGAGAGAAAGCTTTTAACCTTCAGAGCCTTGTTTCACACTTTCACACTCAGGAGATCGGAAATAATTCCATCTAGCGACAGGATGAGGTGGGGAACCGCTGCTGGACCATTTCTAAACCGTAGTAGTGACAATATTTGTGGCAGTAGACAGCATTTCACCTGTACCTGCATCTAATCTTCTTTTATTTTTCTGTAATGCCTTACATGACCTGGTCCCCTGATACATATCTCCGCCACATCTCAACTCTCATCTCTCAGATCCTCTGACCAGCTGCTCCTGGTCGACCCCTGCTCGAGGCTAAAGGTTAAAGGTCATTGTGCATTTGCTGTAGCTGCTCCGACACTTTGGAAAACTTAACCTTTGACAATTAATGGACATATTTAAGGATAAACTGAAGACTGCCTTGTTTTCTAAGGCTTTTGACTTCCCTTCATTTTTTTAATTCTCTTTTCATCCTCTTATTTTTTTTATTCTTGTACTTCTCTTTTTCCTTTTTTGTACAGGACTTTGTTTCAAATGTGTTTTTTAAATAAACTTAATAGACTCAATAGTGTAGTAGCAATAATAGTAACAACAGTATTGGTGATATTGGAAGTAGCACAGTAGCGGTGCATGTGGCAGTATAATAACTGTAGCAGTAGTTACTGTAGTACAAGTATCAGTATCAGTAGATGTAGTATGTAGCAGTGGTAGTATAGTAATATCTGACAGTGGCAGTAGTTACTGTAGTACTGTAGCCGTATGCAGTCACATTGGTAGTAGTAGTAGTAGTTGCAGTAATACTCTCGCTCATACTGGTAGCAACAGTAACAGTAGTCATAGTAACTTAAACTCACACTGGTGGTAGTAGTAGTAGTAGTAGTAGTAGTAGATGCAGTAATATTCTCGATCATACTGGTAACTGAAACTCACACTGGTGGTAGTAGTAGTAGTAGTAGTAGTAGTAGTAGTAGATGCAGTAATACTCTCGATCATACTGGTAACTGAAACTCACACTGGTAGTAGTAGTAGTAGTAGTAGTAGTAGTAGATGCAGTAATACTCTCGATCATACTGGTAACTGAAACTCACACTGATAGTAGTAGTAGTAGTAGTAGTTGCAGTAATACTCTCGATCATACTGGTAACTGAAACTCACACTGGTAGTAGTAGTAGTAGTAGTAGTAGTAGTAGTTGCAGTAATACTCTCGATCATACTGGTAACTGAAACTCACACTGGTAGTAGTAGTAGTAGTAGTAGTTACAGTAATACTCTCGATCATACTGGTAACTGAAACTCACACTGGTAGTAGTAGTAGTAGTAGTAGTAGTTACAGTAATACTCTCGATCATACTGGTAACTGAAACTCACACTGGTAGTAGTAGTAGTAGTAGTAGTAGTTACAGTAATACTCTCGATCATACTGGTAACTGAAACTCACACTGGTAGTAGTAGTAGTAGTAGTAGTAGTAGTTGCAGTAATACTCTCGATCATACTGGTAACTGAAACTCACACTGGTAGTAGTAGTAGTAGTAGTAGTAGTTACAGTAATACTCTCGATCATACTGGTAACTGAAACTCACACTGGTAGTAGTAGTAGTAGTAGTAGTAGTAACAGTAATACTCTCGATCATACTGGTAACTGAAACTCACACTGGTAGTAGTAGTAGTAGTAGTAGTAGTTACAGTAATACTCTCGATCATACTGGTAACTGAAACTCACACTGGTAGTAGTAGTAGTAGTAGTAGTAGTTACAGTAATACTCTCGATCATACTGGTAACTGAAACTCACACTGGTAGTAGTAGTAGTAGTAGTAGTAGTTACAGTAATACTCTCGATCATACTGGTAACTGAAACTCACACTGGTAGTAGTAGTAGTAGTAGTAGTAGTTACAGTAATACTCTCGATCATACTGGTAACTGAAACTCACACTGGTAGTAGTAGTAGTAGTAGTAGTAGTTACAGTAATACTCTCGATCATACTGGTAACTGAAACTCACACTGGCAGTAGTAGTAGTAGTAGTAGTAGTAACAGTAATACTCTCGATCATACTGGTAACTGAAACTCACACTGCCAGTAGTAGTAGTAGTAGTAGTAGTTACAGTAATACTCTCGATCATACTGGTAACTGAAACTCACACTGGTAGTAGTAGTAGTAGTAGTAGTAGTTACAGTAATACTCTCGATCATACTGGTAACTGAAACTCACACTGGTAGTAGTAGTAGTAGTAGTAGTAGTAGTTACAGTAATACTCTCGATCATACTGGTAACTGAAACTCACACTGGTAGTAGTAGTAGTAGTAGTAGTAGTAGTTACAGTAATACTCTCGATCATACTGGTAACTGAAACTCACACTGGTAGTAGTAGTAGTAGTAGTAGTAGTTACAGTAATACTCTCGATCATACTGGTAACTGAAACTCACACTGGTAGTAGTAGTAGTAGTAGTAGTAGTTACAGTAATACTCTCGATCATACTGGTAACTGAAACTCACACTGGTAGTAGTAGTAGTAGTAGTAGTAGTTACAGTAATACTCTCGATCATACTGGTAACTGAAACTCACACTGGTAGTAGTAGTAGTAGTAGTAGTAGTTACAGTAATACTCTCGATCATACTGGTAACTGAAACTCACACTGGTAGTAGTAGTAGTAGTTACAGTAATACTCTCGATCATACTGGTAACTGAAACTCACACTGGTAGTAGTAGTAGTAGTTACAGTAATACTCTCGATCATACTGGTAACTGAAACTCACACTGGTAGTAGTAGTAGTAGTAGTAGTAGTTACAGTAATACTCTCGATCATACTGGTAACTGAAACTCACACTGGTAGTAGTAGTAGTAGTAGTAGTAGTTACAGTAATACTCTCGATCATACTGGTAACTGAAACTCACACTGGTAGTAGTAGTAGTAGTAGTAGTAGTTACAGTAATACTCTCGATCATACTGGTAACTGAAACTCACACTGGTAGTAGTAGTAGTAGTAGTAGTAGTTACAGTAATACTCTCGATCATACTGGTAACTGAAACTCACACTGGTAGTAGTAGTAGTAGTAGTAGTAGTAGTTACAGTAATACTCTCGATCATACTGGTAACTGAAACTCACACTGGTAGCGGCTGTTTTCGAATTTGGGGTCGTTGTCGTTCTGGTCGGCGACGAGCACGGTGATCTGACAGATCCCGATGAGCGGCTCCTCGGCCTGATCTGTGGCTGTCACCGACAGCGTGAACTCCCTCTGGCGCTCGCGATCGAAGCTCACTGTCGTGGTGATCACGCCTGACAAACACGGTTATCACAGGTTACCACAGCAACGGCTTCACCAAACAACACGTTTGGAGCAGTGTGCAGCATGTATGATAGTTATCGGATCACTGAGGGATTTACCAGTGTCGGCATCGATGTCGAATCCGGACGAGACTCCGTCTCGGTGCATGATGCCATATCTGACCTCTCCGTTGACCCCCATGTCCGCGTCGTGGGCCTGGACGCGCAGCACCAACGTCCCCGGGGGCTGGTTCTCCAGGACGGCAGCGTTCAGACTGTAGTTCTGACACTGAGACCACAGTGTGACATGTGAGATGGTTCAGTAGCTTCAGACTAAACCAAACGGAACTAGACATAACTAAACCAAAGTAAACTAAACCAAACTAAATCTAACCTAAACTATCCTAAACCAAACCAAACCAAAGTCTGTCAGACAAACACAGAAGGGGTCGTCACCTCCTGGAAAACCGGCTTGTTGTTGTTGATGTCGTTGATTCCCACGATGACCTGGGTGGAGCTGCTGAGCGGGTGCGGTCCGCCGGACGCGTTGTCGTCCGTGGCGGTGATGTTGAGGACGTACTGAGGCCCCCGCAGCCTGGGAGGAGGACTCCGCCGCAGCTTGATGATGCCTGCACACACACACACACACACACACACGGAGGTTCAGACTCTGTTAGGTGACGCCTGAACGCATCGTGTTTTAAAGACCCGTTCCATCTTCTCTCAGGCTGGCAGATGATTCTGTTCTCCCATTACACCCGACATGAAGCAGATTTGTACATACAGATACAGTATGAGTCTTGGGCAGTAGGCTCATGGTTTCAGTTTCAGGCAGATTTTTTTCACAGAAACGAAAATATAAACATTTCGCCAAAGGAGCACACAAGTTGAAATGACTTTCACGTCCGCAGGCGTACACGTCGATTCTGTTGCTGCAGAGGAAACTATTCACTTTACTGTAAACACACTCAGCTCTGAACAAGAAAAACTCCAAGGAGCTGTTTCTTATTTTACCTCCATCACCTCTGATTGTTTGTTTTCAACAAAGTTCATCTGTACAAACCACAGACTGTATCGGGGAGTGGTGCCGTGGTATATCGAGGCCCCGCCCACATACGAGCTCTCGTCCAATGATGAGTCAGTGTCAGCTGTCAATCACAACGTCGCAGTCTGTTTTTTATATCATCACATAACTAATGAGAAGCAAAGTGATCAGAAACATGAACACTTGAACAAACGTCAGTGTGATCAGAACGACCTCATGACATGGAGGGGCGGGGCTTATGACTAATACTGCAGCCAGGATTTAACTTCACTATTCTTTTTTCTTTTTTTGGGCTTTTTCCGCCTTTAATTTCGACAGGACAGAGGGGGGAAAACATGCAGGAAATCGTCACAGGTCAGATTCGAACCCTGGACCTCTGCGTCGTATGTGTGAGCCTGTTGTAGACTCATTTGTTTTCTGGACAAACTGATAAGAAGATAATTCCCACATGTTGGGCTCAAACACGAGCAGACGTGAAGCTGTGACAGTGACGTTTGCTTCACTGCGTCACCAGCAGCAAACGACGACCTGAAACAAACGGCATATGTCTCGGCGCTGACAATCCCTTTCACATCAACAGAACAGAGCGGCGGCACCAACACACAAACAGACAAACGAGCAGCTTTGGTAGCAACATGAACAGAGACACGGAGTCGGAGAGGCAGCGAACACGTCGACATGGAAACGACTTCACAACGCTTTGAAGTGACAAAGCAGAACAGCCGAGCGAAGCCACAGGCCATCTGCTGCGCGCGCGTGTGTGTGTGGTGTGTAGGAGAGAGACTTAATATATCATTTATGTGCAAATGTTCATGTTTATATCTGTGAATGGATGCATGTGTGTGTGTGTGTTAGCAGAGCAACGGAGCAGTGCATGCTGGGTGACTTAGACACACACACACACACATATTTATAATCACTACAGGTCACACACAAAAGTGCTCTCTTCTCGTGTGTGTGTGTGTGTGTGTGTGTGAGAGACAGACTTTTTGAAGATAAACTTCATGTGCGGTGTTGTGGTTCACAGTCATGTTTTGCATGTTTATCTTTGTGTGTGTGTGTGTGTGTGTGTGTGTGTGTGTGTGTGTGCGTGCGTGAGTTTTACTGCGGTTTGTGTCCAGACTCTCGTCTCTGTTCATGAACGTTGAGATTCACATTGCTGTCCGATGACATCACACTTTGTGCGTTTGAGTGCGTCCCCCCCTCCCTCTCACCTTTCTGGTTGTCCAGCAGGAAGTTGCTGTCCTCGTTGCCGCCGGTGATGGCGTAGGAGACGCCGTCTCCGTCGGGGTCGTTGGCGTGGACGATGGCGACCAGTGTGTCGGGACCTGCGTCCTCGCTGAGGAAGGTTCTGTAACTGACAAGAGAGGAAAGATGGAGACACGTGTTAAATTCATGAGGTGCATGACGGAGGCCTGGTGGGAGAGGAGAGAGGAAACGTGGATTAATCCAAGAAAACAGGACGACGAGGAGGAGAGGTGAGGATGAGAAGAGGGGGAGGAAAACAACAACGGGAGGAGGAGAGAGAAAAGACAATTGAAACGCATAAATGACAGACAGACAGACGAGCGAGAGAGGAGGTGAAGACAGAGCGACAACAGATGGAGAGAAAACAGCAGGATTAAAAATAGATTCTGAATTTAGAAAAAACTTAATTAGCAGAATCTGTGGGCGAGAGACACAGACAGTGACAGACTGAGAGAGAGAGACAGAGAACAACTGCTGATGGCGAATTAAAAACACAAAGCTGCCGGATGAACGGAGAACAAGGATGAGGATGATGAATTCTCCTACACGCTCTGCGAGAAGACGGGCGCCTCGTCGTTGCTGTTGGACACCCGGACGCGGACGGAGGCGGTGCCCGTGCGGGGCGGCGAGCCCGCGTCCACGGCCACCACCACGAACTCGTAGGCGTGATTGGGCCGCTCGTAGTCCAGGCGGCAGGCGGGGCTGACCACGCCTCCCGACGTGATGTCAAAGTCGCCGCCGCCGTGGACGAAGTAGGAGAGCTCGGAGTTCACGCCGGAGTCACAGTCGCGGGCCAGAACTGAGGAAGAGGAGGAGGAGGAGTAACAAAAGAGAGGGGCAGAGGAAAAGGAGGGGAACAGGATAAAGCGGAAGTGCAGGGAGGAGTGATCGGGAAAGGAGAGGAAGGGAGAAGACAGGAGGAAGAGGAGGAGGAGAAATAGATGGATGGTGGATAAAGAGGAGAGAGGGAGGAAGGTGGAGCCAGAGGAGGAAGAGGAGGAGGAAGAGGAGAATGATAAAATACAAAGAAGAGAAAGAGGAGAAAGATTCTTTAAGTACGTCAGACTGCACACTGTTGAATGTATGTATGAATGTGTGTGTGTGTGTGTGTGTGTGTGTGTGTGTGTGTGTGTGTGTGTGTGTGTGTGTGTCTTTGTCACAACCATCTGTTGTCGCTGCTGGTGACTGGTTGAGATCAAACAGTTTGACTTCAGCGAGGCTTTGCTCTTATTAGGCAGCAAGCCAGAAACACACACACACACACACACACACACACACACACACACACACTTCTGTATACCCAGGTGTGCTGAGGTTGTGTTTATTGACAGGGGTAAAAATAGTTTAGTGGAACCTGTGTTTATTTCAGTGTGTGTGTGTGTGTGTGTGCGTGTGTGTGTGTGTGTGCGTTAACCTGTGTGTATTTCAGTGTGTGTGTGTGTGTGTGTGTGTGTGTGTGTGTGTGTGTGTGTGTGTGTGTGCGTTACCTTGCAGCAGGGAGGTTCCAGGTGCGACACTCTCAGGTACGTTGTCTCTGGTGTAGATCGCGTGGAGGAACTCGGGCGTGCAGTCGTTCTCGTCCGTTATTTGCACGACAACCTGCAGGGGGCGACACGCGGTTATTGTCTGTGATCTACCGTCGGTAAACGGATCAGCTGAGTGACAGAGCCGTCGTCACCGAGGGAGCTGCTCCGATGTCTGGACGCTTAAATCTATAGGAGGTGGCAAAACGTATCAGCAGAGGGCGACCCTATGAGATCATGACTCTACTTCTCACTTGATTCATAACGTCAGTCAAACATTTTCCTGAGGAGTTTATGGTTCCATCTCTAGTTTCAAGTCTTCTACAACACATGATGTTCATTTTTGTACATTATGGTCCAATTGATTTATACGTTCATGGTTTTATTTTATTATTCTTTAATAAATCAACGTGACGTTCCACCGAGCACAATTGAAGTGCTTTATTAGAAAAAAAAACCAACGCAGCTTTAAGGGGATGTGAGGGTTTGACGGGCGTCTTCGCCTAGAGCCAGGAATCGCCCCTGGCAACGAAGTGAGTGATGTGAGGCTCAATAACTGGAGAGAAGAAGAAGAAGAAGAAGAAGAAGAAGAAGGTCTGGCTGACGGGGAGACGAACACGGAGCGAGGAGCTGCGGTGATGGAGAGGGATGAGATTTAAAATGTCTTTAAATGCTGAAGGCGACAGCATTAGCCACACACACACACACACAGACACACACACACACACACACACACACACACACACACACACACACACACACACACACAGTGAATTAGCCAGTGGAGCTTATAGAGCAGCAGGGACCTTTGGGGGGAAGCTGGTAGTTTAGCAACTCTTCTCTGTCTGTCTCATCCATCTGGACACAGAGCAGGTGATAATGGGTTTCTGTATGCATGTGTGTGTGTGTGTGTGTGTGTGTTTGTGTGTTTGTGTGCGTGTGTGTGCGTGAGTGTGTGTTAAGGTGAACAGATGTAGCTATCCTCTGTATGAAGTCTTAAGAGCTTACCGTGAGACTAGGAGTCAGTGCTTATAGCTGCCAGGTTTGGAGTGTGTGTGTGTGTGTGTGTGTGTGTGTGTGTGTGTTGTGTTAATCCCTCACGCTGTAAACTCTGTAACAAAGTTAACTGAGCTCAGTCTGCTGATTGTGAACTGATCAGGCGCCTGAACGCGGCTTTGATTTTCGCCGAGTTTTCACGCAGGACGAGCGTTTCGCTTCGCGGGACGCCGGCGGCGAGTGCGATTTCGTTTTAATGAACACACACGCACACACACACGGGTGCAGAATAAACATTAAACGGAGCGGTTGCATCACGGTGGCTCGTTTTCTCTCTCATTCACATTTAATGAGGTTTCGTCAGAGAGCGGCGTCCGGAGGAGTGGAGGGTCAGCGGCTTCAGATAACGTGGATTCATTCTGTTTATCTGGGGCAAGAGGGGCTGTGATACCCCCACAACACCTCTCACCCCCACCCCCGGGCCCAGGGGCTTAGAAACCCATTCACACTGTCGCATGACCTCGAGTGTGACATCGACGTGTGGACGAGACTTTAAAAGCCTCCGACTCCCCGAAAGCATTTCTGAAGAAATGACATTCTAATATGTCTAAATCTGCCTCGGTGTGTGTGTGTGTGTGTATGTGTGTGTGTGTGTGTGTTCCGTGGCGTGAGCGTACCTCTGCCACGCTGCTGAGGCCCGTGTCGGGTTCGGAGGCGCGGGCCTGCAACGTGTGGAGGTTGTGTCCGCTCTCGTGGTCCACGCCGCGCGTGAGGCCGAGCGCGCCGCTCTCCTGGTTGATGCTGAACAGATTCCCGGGATTCACCAGCAGCATGTAGGATAGACTCTTCCTCTGGAAGGACACGGCCTGCACCACGGCAACGCTGCAGCAAACAACCAACATGTCAACACGTCAACACACACACACACACCGACATTCCACAGTACATTCTGATCCGATCGCTGACTGAAGCTGAGAGACTTTAGTTCAAAGTGGAGACGCGTCGTCCATCTTTAGACACAGTCTCCCGCTGTGTCGCAGTTCAGGCTCCGCCTCCTTCCGACGCCACGTTCGAACACAGATTGCGTCACAGCGGTGCCCAGGAGTCATTGACGAACCTTTGGGCCGTGGGCGACTGCTGCTCCGTCGCTAGGCGACCGTAGGCCACGTCCTTGCGAAGGAGGGCCGAGCCTGAACTGGGACAGATATCTGTGAGATTTTTCATAATCGGTTTGTGGAGTGTAAACGTGACCCGCAGGTCGGTGGAGAACAGACTCAGGAGGTGAAGGAGGGGCGCGACGTTTAACGTCTACACACACACATGCACGCAAACACACACACACACACACACACACACATGCACACACACACACACACACACACGCACGCACACACACCAGACAACAAAAATCCACATAAAAAGAAGTGTGATGGAAGCCGAGACGCATATGAAACTCACACAGAAAAACACACACACACACACACACACACATGCTGCTTGCAGGGTGGCATGGATACATGGATATTAATACAATGTGCTTTGCACCAGCAGCCCCGAGGGATTCACACACACACACACACACACACACGCATACACACGCTCCCTTCATGTTTATCCAGACCTTGCTTTTAATAAATATTTGAATTTGCCACACTTTCAAATTCTCAGCCTCAGGCCACGCATACATCTGCGTCCTCTTCATCTACCCCCCCTCGTTCTCCTTCTCCTCATCCCTCGTTCTCCTTCCCCTCATCCCTCATTCTCCTCCTCGTCCCCTCTTCCCTCGATCTTTATCCTCATCCCTCGTCCGTTCTCCCCTTCCCCTCAACCCTCGTTCTCCTCCTCGTCCCCTCATCCCTCGTTCCTTCTCCTCTTCCCCTCCCCCCCTCCACCTCACCCTCCTTTTTCCTTTGTCTTTTCTTTCGCTCTACAGGGCTCATCTTTTCATGCATCGCATGACATGCGAGGCAAAGAGCTGGCCATGGACACACACACACACACACACACACACACACACACACACACACACACACACACACACACACACACACAGTTTCTGAGGCGGTGGAATGTAAATGAAGTTTGTGGCGGACGAAGACACAAACAGACACTTGTGTTCATAAACACACAGACGCCTGAGAATGTCCACTGACTCTGATGGAACCAGACACTAACACTGACACCGGGACTCTTTGTTCCCGTGGAGTCACGTGACTCCTTCACCATCAGAAAGCTCAGAAGCGGAGGAACGAGGAGCGAGCGCAGCGACTCACGCTCGACCCACGGGCGTGTTCTCCGCCACGTTCAGGCTGTAGGTGGCGTTGGTGAACTGCGGCGGCCGGTAGCCGGCCAGGACGGCCACGGTGGCCGAGGCGCCCTTGCGTCCGTGTTCGTCGGCCGCCTGCACCCGCAGCAGGTACTCCTTGCTGGGGGTCAGAGGTCGTCCCGTGGTGCGGATCTCGCCGGAACGCCGGTCCAACTCGAAGCACTCGTCACCACCTGGGGAGAGGAGAGAGGAGGGAACACGCGGATCCTTTACGTCCTGTATGTTAGATCAGAATGTTTTTGTTACACCTCGATTTTAACAGAACGTGTTTCTGTAGTTTTGTAAAGTTTCCTCGGAAATGATGTTGGAAGACATTTCCACTTGGATGAGAGAAGAATGGAACAGAGGACTGGAGGAAGAGAAGAATCCTCAGCTGTTGACCAGAGGGTTTTGAACCAGCAGCAGCAGCTGCTGAATCCAACCTGTCAATCATCTCCTCCCGCGCCGTCTATGTGTGGAGAGGTTGTCCAGTATTTCTAATTCTGATACGATTGACCCACAAACATCAATCTAAGACCCGGTTAAAAACACGCCTCGTATCCAGATTGTATGTACATCTGATTGTTCGTGTCCACACTGAGATCGGGTCTCCGTCACATCTGATCCAGAGGACAGAAGAAGAAGAACAGAAGAAGATGGCCGCCAGCAGTGACGCATGCGCTAGTGTGTTTTCTTTCTTTTTCGACAGGTCTCCCTCTTCAGTCCGTCCACAGAAGGACAACGTGAATTAAAGGGGCAGTGAGCCATTCTGGACAAAGTGTGTTTCTCTCTTTGTTGTTGTTGTCGTGATTTTCCTGCTCTGGCCGGGCCGTGAACCCGGGTGCCCGGCGGCGCCAGCACGTCCCTTAACGTGTCGACGAGTGATGTTCACAAACCGTGACTGCAGTATTGTGTGGTGCGGTCCGCACCATTTATTTTGGTTGGTTCATGAATATACATATATGAACACAGAGTTATGGATAATATATTAAATTTCTGTGAATAACTTATTCTAAATATTACACACTGTAGCTTTATATTCAATATATAAAATAGAAATGAAGCTGTTTTGCGATCAGTTTTAAGTTACGGTAAACGCTAGGGCTGCAACTGACGATCATTTTCATAATCCATTCATCTATTAATTATTTTCTCGATTAATCGATTAGTTGTTTTGTCCATAAAATGGTGAAAAATGTTGATCGTGTTTCCCAAAACCCCAAGATTATGGTTTTTTTTGTCATCACACCAAAGATATTCAGTTTACTGTCACAGAGGAGCATAGAGACCAGAAAATATTCACATTTAAGAAGATAAAATCAGAGAATTTTGACTTTTTTTTTCATAAAAACTACTTTACAACCGATTAATCGATTTACAAAAATAGTTGGCGATTCATTAAGTAGTCGATTACTAATCTATTAAGTGCTTTAGCTCATACACAAACTGGGAATTTTTAAATCTTCAAACGGAGTAAAATCCCGTGGAGGCCACCAACCATCTTCACGCTCACTGTGTGAGTTTATTTCCACGTTGGCTTGATATTAAAAAACGTATTTTTTTTACTGTAAATTATCGGATTATTTGTTGGTGCACATGTCGGCACACTGTTGCCAACGGGAAGTCAGCGAGTGTTAAATATGAGAGCATTAGAAATTAGCTCCTGAAATATCTCTCCTCCTCCTTCCTCCGTTCCTTCTGCTCTTTTACTTAGGGAAAAAGAAACAACATATAAAATAAGAATCCACAGCCACCGGCAGCCGTCCGCCCACCCTCCCACTCGCTGCCTCTCCAGAGACTTATTCCTATTATTCCTGAATCTGGGAGCTTTTCTTTGCCCCCGGGAGCGATTAGCAGCGCTCCACGCGGTTTATGTACCGTGTTGGGTTTTTTTCTCTCTCTCTCTCTCTCTCTCTCAAACTTGATGGTAATTGAAATTCAACAAGTCAAATTTTTATTTATAAAATCGCTCCTTTGAACACCAAAAACCCCAGGTTGGTCACAAGAGATGCCTGGCGGAGCGGATTACAAGATACGAGCAAACACACGTCCGCTCCCGGGAAAACACAAAGTGGCTGACAAACGATTACGAGGGACTTTGTTTTGCGCGATGAAAGGATCTTAAACAGACATCATGACGTTTCTTTTTGAAGAGCGTAGAAAACTGCGCTTTCAAGGACCTTATATGAATCGCGTGGCCAAAAGTATGTGGACATGCTACGCGTGTGGGGGCCGGTTGATTAAGGCCTTTCCACCAGATGTTGAACCAGATGTGGAGTGGGATCGTCTTCCTCTCCACTGTTCCTTGACCTCAGTGTCAAAGATCATGGTGCTGAGGAAACACTTCCATTCATGTGACATCACTGAAGCATCCCCTGTTGGGGACAGGAAAACAGACTAGGATGCACAGAAAAAGTTTGGTCAAATAAAACCACTCACTGTCCAGTAGGAGGAACTGCGCCTGTCCCTGCGTCCCGTCCCGTTGCCGTGCCGACAGGCGGTACACCACTGAGCCCGGCGTGGCGTCGGGACCCACGGCGGCCAGGTAGGGCGAGGGGAACATGGCCCACCGCAGGTTGGCCTGACTGGGCATGCTCAGCGTCAGCCTGCACAGGTACCACTCGTCACCTGGAGGAGGGAGACCACAGAAAGAGAAGACATGTTCATCTGAAATAAGATCCCGCCTCCCGCACAACGTTGGCTGGGATTGGCTCACGACCCTTACAGGGTACAGATAATGTGGGTCAGATAATGGAAGAATGGACCCAAATCAAGGTCTCCCATACCCGGTCTCCCAATGCCTCTATATACCACATATAGAGGCAATTTGGTCATTTCACAAGTTTCATGCTTTTACGAACTTGTCCTAGCCGCTTAGTCACATCCACTTCAAATGTGGGACGCCTACAGAAAACACCTTCAGGATCAAAAGTTATCAAAATCCTGAGCTTTCGCCACAGGCCCCTCCTTCGCCGTGAAACAGGAAGTTGCTTGTAATCGAAGGCACGTGCTCCGGTCTGAACCAAACGTCTCTGTCACGATAACAGTCCCGCCCTCGACACATCCACATGTCAATAATGACACGCGCCCCGTCGTGCGCATGTGTACGATCAACGCTGTCCTCTTCAAACGTATTTTATTCCACGAGCGTTGTTTTTTGTGTGTTTCGCAGGAGCTTGTCAGCCGAAAGCCAGCTCGGCCCGTTCCCACTATGGCGTGTATAAATATATATAGAAAAAGCCGAGCCGCTCTCAGTCACACGGGACGAGGCGACAACGTCTCCGTTTCCTCGTCTCCTCATCTTCTTCACCTCGGGAAGACGAGAGTGACGGAGTGACGGGGAGGGAAGAGAGAGAAAACACGCAGCATCCTCCAAAATAAAACAACAAAAACTGTCAGAAGATCAACACGTCAACATGCACACAGCAGGAGCTCCCGCAAGCACGCACGCACGCAGGCAGGCCAAAACACACACACACACACACACACACACACACACACACACACGTTTGTGTTCTTTTCGGTCTCGTTTCATGTCGTCTCGGTTGCGAGGAGGGATTTGTTCGGTTTGAAGCTGCGTCGCCGTTGTTGTGGCTCCGGTGTCGTTTCACGGCAGCGATGGAGAGAATGAGAGAGAGGAAGAGAAAACTTCACTTCAGAGAGACAGAGGAGGAGGAGGAAGAAGAAAGAGGGACGGGGAGGTGGAGACGCAACGGGGGTTTCTGTTTCTGTCTCTTTACACATCGTCTCTGACGGTCTGTCGACAGACTGAGAGCAGGCGAGGAGGCGAGGGGGCGAGGGGGCGAGGGGGCGAGGGGGCGGAGAGATGAGGAGGCGAGGAGATGAGGAGATGAGGAGGCGAGGAGATGAGGAGGCGAGGAGGGGAGGAGATGAGGAGGGGAGGAGATGAGGAGGCGAGGAGGCGAGGAGATGAGGAGGCGAGGAGATGAGGAGGCGAGGAGGCGAGGAGATGAGGAGGCGAGGAGGGGAGGAGGCGAGGAGATGAGGAAGCGAGGAGGCAAGGAGGCAAGGAGATGAGGAGGGGAGGAGGCGAGGAGATGAGGAGGAGAGGAGGGGAGGAGGCGAGGAGATGAGGAGATGAGGAGGCGAGGAGGCAAGGAGATGAGGAGGGGAGGAGGCGAGGAGGCGAGGAGATGAGGAGGCAAGGAGACGAGGAGGGGAAGAGATGAGGAGGGGAGGAGGCGAGGAGATGAGGAGGCGAGGAGGGGAGGAGATGAGGAGGCGAGGAGATGAGGAGGGGAGGAGGCGAGGAGGCGAGGAGATGAGGAGGCAAGGAGACGAGGAGGGGAAGAGATGAGGAGGGGAGGAGGCGAGGAGATGAGGAGGCGAGGAGGGGAGGAGATGAGGAGGCGAGGAGATGAGGAGGGGAGGAGGCGAGGAGGCGAGGAGATGAGGAGGCAAGGAGACGAGGAGGGGAGGAGATGAGGAGGGGAGGAGGCGAGGAGATGAGGAGGCGAGGAGACGAGGAGGGGAGGAGATGAGGAGGCGAGGAGGCGAGGAGATGAGGAGGCGAGGAGATGAGGAGGCGAGGAGGCAAGGAGGCAAGGAGATGAGGAGGCAAGGAGGCGAGGAGATGAGGAGGGGAGGAGGCGAGGAGGCGAGGAGATGAGGAGGGGAGGAGACGAGGAGGGGAGGAGATGAGGAGGCGAGGAGGGGAGGAGGCGAGGAGATGAGGAGGGGAGGGGGGAGGAGGCGAGGGGGGGAGCGAGGAGATGAGGAGGCGAGGAGGCGAGGAGATGAGGAGGCGAGGAGGAGGGGAGGAGGCGAGGAGGGGGGAGGCGAGGAAGGACAGAATGGGAAAAGAGAGAAAATGAACAAGGGAAGCAGAGCCAAAAATAAAACAAGAGATGAAGAAGGGAGGAAACAAAGTAGCAAGAGGCAAATAAAGAAAAAGAAGAAGAGACGCGGGATGGAGAGGAAGAGGAAGAGTCAACTTCTTCCCAAAGTCAAGAAACAAGTACAACACTGTACTTCCTGTTCACATTCCCCCACAGCATCATGGGACCTGTAGTTCCAACAGCACAAGTTAACGGTTCGACAGTTAAAATGATCAAATGTCTTAAAACGTGTTTCAGGACAACTCACATGTGAGTTCACGGCATTTGTGAAGAGAACAATATGAAGAGGACCAAAAGAACAACACAAAGACCTGAGGGTGAAGTGAGAACAGAGGAGGAGGCGATGAAGGGGAAGAAGCTCGCAGCTCCTCTGTCGTCCTGGTCAGTGGTCGTTTCCAGTCAGCTGATAAAATCCGGAATAATCGCTTCTATTTCCGTCTGTTGTTTTTACATATGCCGCGCTGTGGGCCGCAGACGAGGGGGACATCAAATCTGTCCCATTATCGTGATGGACGTCGACGGGCCGGGACGCGGCGCCCGGCGGGCAGCACGTGTGCCGGCCTCGAGGGGGGGGGGGTCTGTCAGCTGGACAAAATGTCTCCTTCGGGCTGATGAAAAGGTCACTGACACCAGAATAATGACATTTAATTAAAGCCGCGTGGTGACGACTGGTACCAACAGACTCACGCTGCTGTCGTCGTCCTCCAAACGAAATGACAAACACGGTGTGTGATATGTGTCGTAGATTTGGATATTGGACATCCGGAACCCCCAACCGTTCAGAGGAGTTTGAAGAAAATGAAAGAGGTTCAGTAAAGGGCTGCAACAGTTCATCGATCAGTAATCGACTACTAAATGAATCACCAACTATTTTGATAATCGATTAAATCGGTTCAAGTAATTATTATGAAAGAAAAAGTGAAAATTCTCTGATTTCAGCTTCTTTAATGTGAATATGTTCTGGTTTCCTTGCTGCTCCGTGACATTAAACTGAATGTGTTTGGTGTGTGGACAAAACATCACATCACGGTGAGGTTTGGGGAAAATCGATCGACATCTTATTAAATTCATCGGCATCGACAATTCCTCCTCCAACAAGCGTAACAATCTGTGATATTTCAAGATTGAAAAATTCCAAGTTGAAAATGACCTGTCACGATAATTACGTTATCGACATATCGTACGATAAATGAATGTGAAATCAATCATTTTATTGACCTCAATAACAGCCGTCGTGTCGACATAAGAATGAACGTGTCAACAACAGTCCAGCAAAGTCTCGCTGCTTCTGTCCTCTCGTCTGTTCTCGTCGCATGATTAATAAATCACTGCTTTGGTTTATAAAATGTCAGAAAATATGGATTGTCTTCAGATTGTTTTGTCTGAGGACTAGAAGCCAAGTCCGAACTCTAGATAACATTTCCCTCAGCAGCAAGGAGCAGGCTCACATGACTCAGTCACAACAGAGTGGTCCTTAAAGGACGTTAATATCATTAATTGCGATCATTTGCTGGGACAATATATCGTGCAACAAAAAGTAGTAATCGTGACGAGGCCTACTTATGATTTTTTATAATGACGTCGTCCTAACCGTTTTCTGAACGTTTGCTTTTTAAATCCATGACCTCTGAGGCTCTAGGACAACCTAAATCTTCATTAGCCGCGTCCCCATCTCAATAAATGTCCAGCCAACTTTTGAAAGTTCGCATAAAAAGTGAAAGGCAAATGCGATTACTTCAAAATGCACATTGTAAACTGGTTGATGGGATCAGCGTCGCTAACATCTTGTTTGTCAGAGTTGAGTCTCAGTGAAGTGCAGCTGAACACTGAGCTGATCTCTGGCGCGTCGGGCCCGGGGCGAGGAAGAGGACGAGGAAGAGGACGACGGGCGGAGGACCTGAATGCTCACACGGGGGACGGAGACGCGTTCGCCCTCTCAAGCATCAACTCTCCTTTTCTGGTTTGTTTCACATGAAAGTGAGTGAGATGACCTAGTTTCTGTGTTGATTCTTTAACTCGTCTCGAAAACGTTGCGACTGCTTTTGGCCGCGATATCAGATATTAGTTGTTTTTAAAATCAAGGTTCCACTTCTATCTAAATGGACCATAATGTACAAAATGAACGTCATGTGTCGAAGAAGACTTGGCACCAGAGACTGAGCCATAAGCCCCTCAGGAAAATGTTTCACTGATGTTATAGACCAAGTGAGAGGTAGAGTCACGTTCTCATCGAGTCGCCCTCTGCTGGTCAGTACAGAGAATACAGGCTTCACACACGTCAGCATTGGCTTCCTGTTTCGGACCCAGTTTCGTCAACAGTCTGCGTTCCCGACAACCAAGATCGCGGTACCAACGGCAAGATGGGAGTGAGCTCGTCCACTGGTTCACTGGTTTCACTCTGAAAATCTGGGATCAGAAAGTGTTTGACCAAGTGGGTCGAGATGGAGAACAACAGGAAGTCCCAGCTGCTCCGAGAGACACCACTTATTTTATCCTCTCTGTTCCTCTGAATTCCCTCCCCTCCCTCATCATCCCTCTCTCTCTCTCACACACACACACACACACACACACACAGATCCACGTCCCTGCTGAGCGGCCGTCACCTTGTTGTATGTTGGTTTTATGCAGCTTTCATGTTTTGTCTCCTCCGGTCCCGTCTTTTGCACGGAAACTCTCTCATCTCGACTCTAATTGTAACGTCATCATCTTTAAATGATGAGCGAACTCCCTCTCTCCCTGCTGCTCGTCCTCTGTTGATCTGCTGAATCGGTTCGGCTGTGGCCTCGTTTCCTGGCGGAGATCAATAAAGTTTCATAAAGCCCCTCGACACAAACACACACACGGAAAACAAACAAGGACTCCAGTCTCATCTGCCAACGCAGACGGCTTGGTTGTCCTGATCTCGTACAAACAGGAAGTGCTGAGAGTGACAGTGAAGTGCAGCTGAGTCCGTCACTTACTCATTTGAATGTCAATGCAGCGCGTGTCACGGCGTGTTGCACAAAACGAGCCCGAAGAGGAGAGAGGGAATTGTGCCTTAGTTTGCACCAAACTCCATTTCTCTCGTCTTTTTTAGTTCAAGTTCATTTGTTTGTTTCGGGGACAAGCAAACTTCAGAAATAGCGAAACCGCCGCCGAACGCGAGAGCTTCAGTCGGGCGGGCGGCGGGGACGAGGGGGCGGATGTCATTAAAAGCGCGGTGGCGCCCACAGGTTGTCACGCAGCCCGACAGCGGCGATTAAGGTGATTAAAGAGCAAGTGGCGTTTATTTATAAAGTGTTTTTAACACGCTGCTTTGCAGAGCAGGAGATGAAATAAAATGTAACTAAAGACGGCACCAGAGCGACTTCAACAGACGATCGTGGGAGGGAACATTCTTGGGAGGTATGAATAAATTCCCCAAAAAAATAAAATATTAATAAAAATAAAAAATAAATTTGTCGCATCACTGGAGGTAAATGACACTGTAAATAAAGATGGACATCTGGATCGCCCCCTGGTGTATGGCTGCAGTTACAGGTCATAAGCCCCGCCCCCCTCCGTGTTCGCAGATGGGACATGGACCAAAGAGGAAACATAAAAAATCACAGTAGACAGGAAATAAATGTTTCCAAACATGGCTGACACGTCATGATTGACAGTTGACACTGACTCATGATTGGTCGAGAGCGTGTGTGTGTGTGGGGGCGGGGCCTAGATACCACGGCTCCACTCCACGATCACTACTGCACAGACTCTGACTCCACATGACGTCACCAGCACAAGATGGCGGCTGCTGAACCTTATGGAATTCCGTTTTATTCGTTATTAAATAAATAATTAAATATGTCTATGAAATACATCCTGAAATAAATATATGAGACAATAAATAAATGTAAATATAATTATATAAATGAGTCAATTAGTTAAATAAATAAATAAATAGATTTAACTTTTATTTCTGGACTTTATATGTCTATGGACTATGGAAATAAATAAATGTGGACTTAAATAAAAGTAAAAACTATTTCTTTAGTTATTTACGTTTGTATTTAACTAAGTTTTACTGTACTGTATAAAGGTGAGTCCACAATCACACACACACACAAACACACACACAGCTGTGTTGGCAGTGGAGGAAGATCAGAGGGATGTGTTACCTAAGTCCACACACACACAGACACACACACACACACACACACACACACACACACACACACACACACACAAACACACACACACACACACACACGCACGCACGCACGCAAACACCTGTGCTATGGCATGCAAGTGCACATTTATCAAAGTGTGTGTGTGTGTGTGTGTGTGTGTTTTTGTGTGCGTGTGTGTTTGACAATGTGGGAGGTGTTCTCGTGGGACCGGTTGCCGTGGCGACATGTTAAGTCTCTGTGACATGTGAAAGCATGCTGGCTTTGTGTCTCTGTGTGTGTGTGTGTGTGTGTGTAAGTGTGTGTGTGTGTGTGCGTCTAAGGGATTTTAAGTGTTTGAGATTATGCTCCATGAAGACTTTTAACTGGATCTTAACAAATTAATATCTCTCTCTCTACACATACATATATATATATATATATATATATATATATTTCAAATTTATATGGGATATTTATAAAAAGTAAGCGCTGCTTAAAGGAACATGAATGACCAATAATAAGAACAAAAGTCTTAAGATGTTGGTCTTCAACATTTTCTGTCAAACGGCTCCGACACTAACCCCTGCTGGCCATGTGCATACTGCGACGTGCGTACACGTGCGGCGCACAACCGACACTACACACTGATGTGTGCTGTGTCTCCAGCCTCGAGGTTAGGAACCAATCACAGCCCTGCTTTCAGACTGCCAGTCGGTCGGAAACAGGAAATAAACAGGCTTGCTGTTTTGCTGAGTCGTAAAGTGTACGGCCACTAGAGGGCGGTGTCACCTGAACGTAGACGTGTCATTTACCGGAGCCGATGTAGTGGACAATAAGAACAATCTCATCGTTCAACAGGGAGGAAGACAGATGAAAACCTCGACGCCACCGAGAGAAGCGAGAGTCGGGTAGACGAGCCACCGTCGAGCGGAGGAGAAACAAGCTGACGTCTGGGTTCTGGTTCTGGCTCTGCAGGCGAGTCGAGGTGCGTGAGGGGGGAAAACACCGTCGGACAAACCCCTCCTCTGTTTTCTGAACCCGGCTCTCCATCTGGTCCCTGGGAGCCGGCGGACAGAGGCCTGCTGCATCCTAATTAACCACCTTATAGACTGGCCTACTTTACCTCTGCACACACGCACACACACACACACACACACACACACACACACACACACACACACACACACGCACACACACACGCACACACACACAGTCCTGCAGGCACACAGTTAATTAAGCCCCATTTTTCACTGCTGATGAAGAGAGAGAAGGATGAAAGAGGGAGAGAGACAGAGATGAGTTTAAGGCGACGATAACAAGGCAGATAATGATGACAGTAATAAACGACAAGAAAACGATAAATCAATGCGTAAAAGTGTCTGTGCAGAGGAACAAATACAGTTATTACCACTGATTTGACATTTGTGAAAGCATAATTGTTTGGTTTTTGTTCTTCGCCTCGTTCTTCTCATTGTGACAACACATTTGATTTCCCCTCACTGTTCCGTCATTTTTGGGAAATGTATTCTTAACTGGCCAGTTGGATTCAGCCGACGCTTTCCATCGCTCTGTCAGAAGAGAATTACTACGGCAGCACATTGCTGCCACAGAAGAAGAAAAAAAAGAAAAGAGGTCAGCATCACGCTAAAACGTGAAAGTTTCATGTTAACTTTGATGTTATTTCATGAACCCTTCATGTAATTTCGTGAAGTCGTGATGTTATTTTGTGATTACGATCCGTATTTATTTTTGGGACGTGGCAGCAATGCGCTGCTGTGAATTTCTTCCTCACGGTCGTTTGTCTCCACCAGGCTCCTCAGTCAGACCTGTGACAATGACCTATGATGGAGTTTTAGACAGAAAAGTGCCAAGAAAGAAAAATGAGAGACACTTGTCGGTGTATGACAGTCTGTCAGGAGGAGGAAGAGGAGGAGGGGTTCGTCTGTGGTTCGTCTGCTCCTCCCCTGACCAGGACGTCCTGTACGAGCCCTGGAGGAGACCAGGACGACCTCTGGCCTCTCAGGAGCCAACAGCAACATGAAAACTCAATTATGGTCAGAGTCTGTGGTCAGAGTGGGAGAGGAGGAGGGAGGAGGAAGAGAAGAAGGAAAAGTGCTTTTGTGTAAGGCGGAGAGAAAACTCTAAGTGTGTGTTTTATTTGTTCCAGACTATAGAAGAGAAGAGACGAGCACAAAAGACTGGACCGGACTAGAGCAGGTCAGGTGGGACTGGATCAGACCAAACTGGAACAAAACAGATTGTGGAAGAACATTTTAGACCAGCCTAAGCCAAACCAGACCAGACCAGACGGGATCAGATCAGAACTGAACTGACTGGATCAGATGATCAGACCAGACCGGACCGGACCAGACCAGACCAGACCAGACCAGACCAGACCAATCCAGACCAATCCAGACCAGACCAGACCGGACCAGACCAGACCAGATCAGACCAGACCAATCCAGACCAGACCAGACCAATCCAGACCAATCCAGACCAGACCAGACCGGACCAGACCAGACCAGACCAGACCAGACCAGACCAGACGGGATCAGATCAGAACTGAACTGACTGGATCAGATGATCAGACCAGACCGGACCGGACCAGACCAGACCAGACCAGACCAGACCAGACCAGACCAATCCAGACCAGACCAGACCAGACCAGACCAGACCAGACCAATCCAGACCAGACCAGACCAGACCGGACCAGACCAGACCAGATCAGACCAGACCAGACCAGACCAGACCAGACCAGATCAGACCAGACCAGACCAGACCAGACCAGACCGGACCAGAC
Source organism: Scophthalmus maximus (assembly GCF_022379125.1). Taxonomy (NCBI): domain Eukaryota; kingdom Metazoa; phylum Chordata; class Actinopteri; order Pleuronectiformes; family Scophthalmidae; genus Scophthalmus; species Scophthalmus maximus. The sequence continues at coordinate 20,544,254 of NC_061524.1, read as the reverse complement.
CAGAACTGAACTGACTGGATCAGATGATCAGACCAGACCGGACCGGACCGGACCAGACTGGACCGGACCAGACCAGACCAGACCAGACCAATCCAGACCAGACCAGACCGGACCAGACCAGACCAGATCAGACCAGACCAGACCAGACCAGACCAGACCAATCCAGACCAGACCAGACCAGACCGGACCAGACCAGACCAGACCAGACCAGACCAATCCAGACCAGACCAGACCAGACCGGACCAGACCAGACCAGACCAGACCAGACCAGACCAGACCAGACGGGATCAGATCAGAACTGAACTGACTGGATCAGATGATCAGACCAGACCGGACCGGACCAGACTGGACCGGACCAGACCAGACCAGACCAGACCAATCCAGACCAGACCAGACCAGACCGGACCAGACCAGACCAGATCAGACCAGACCAGACCAGACCAGACCAGACGGGATCAGATCAGAACTGAACTGACTGGATCAGATGATCAGACCAGACCGGACCGGACCAGACTGGACCGGACCAGACCAGACCAGACCAGACCAGACCAATCCAGACCAGACCAGACCAGACCGGACCGGACCAGACCAATCCAGACCAGACCAGACCGGACCAGACCAGACCAGACCAGACCAGACCAGACCAGACCAGACCAATCCAGACCAGACCAGACCAGACCAGATGGGATCAGATCAGAACTGAACTGACTGGATCAGATGATCAGACCAGACCGGACCGGACCAGACCAGACCAGACCAGACCAATCCAGAACAGGTAAAAGCAAAGCAGACCAACCTGGAGAAAGACCAGACTACAGAACTGATAAGACCAGGCCAAACCGGACCGGACCAAGTTAAAGCAAAGAAAGGTGAGACCGGACCAACCTGGAGCAAACCAGACTAAAACAGAACAGATAAGACCAGACCAGACCGGACTGGACCAGACCGGACCAGAACAAGTAAAAGCAAATAAATGTATGACTGGACTAGATCAAACCAGACAAACAGACATAATCCAAGAACAAATACGGACCAGACCAGAACAGACCAGACTGGACCAGACGAGCCTGGAGCACTTGAATACTGGAACACTGAGCAGGATTCTTTATATATGAAGACAAAAATGTGAAAATATTATTGTGTTACTGTTGGAAGAATTCTGTGTTTGGAATATTACAAATTACAACTGCATGAATATGAATCCATCACCGCGTGTTTTCAGTTTGTTTCTCCGGAGCTGCTGTGGCGAGCGAACGAGCCGGAGGTTTGACGACTTCAGAAGTGACATCAATTAAATATGGCCACCGTGTCCAACAAAGCAAACTGATGACATCATTGCATCAGCCGCCGTTGTTCGGCAGACGAAGGGCCGCTGCGCTCCGTTGGGCGGCGAGGACCCACGGAAAGGGAATACCGGAGCGCTGCGGGGGCCGCGGCGCTGCGTTCAGGAGCTCAACGGCCCACGAGCTGATCCCGCTCAGACACACAGTAGGTTTCTATTGACACAACTGCAGAGGAGGATCAATGCCACCGGGGGGAGAAGGAAGAAGAGGTGGATCAAGGAAAAGAGGGGGAAAAAATAAATGACCAGGGAAAAGAGAAAGAGGGAAAAAAAACAGACCAGCGGCTAAAAATCAAACGGTTAAATCAGTCGGATGAATTCCCCCATCTGATCCCCCCGTCTTGATTGGCCGGCTGGAGGTAGAAGAAGGCGTCATGGGAAGTGGAGCAACTGGACCGGTCGAACGGGATTTACTGATAACTCGTAGCGTTTGTTTTAATCTGCTTGGAGCAGGAGACGGGTGGAGCTCGACCCTGCAGACTTAACCCCAAAGAAAGAGTGTAAGTTTCAGAAACCGTGTGTGTGTGTGTGTGTGTGTGTGTGTGTGTGAGAGACGGTCAGATTGGTTGTGCAAGAGTTACACCACAAGATGAAAAGACGACAAGAAGGGGAGGAAACATGAAAGGATGACTAAAAACCACTGAGAAAAAAAAAGAACCCATGGAGAATCTCGGAGCGTCTGAAAGAGGGACGAGATGGAGGAGGAAGAAAAGATGAGACCAGACGAGACCAGGACTAAACCACCAACTGGACCAGACCAGATATGAAAATGCTAAACTTGGACAAAGCTCAACATGAGCAGATCCAGACCAGACCAGATCAGGCCAAAGCGGTCCACACCAGACCAGACTCACCTTGAGACTAGAGAGTGTTAGACCAGACCGGATCGGACCTGATTGGACTACTGTAGAAAGACCAGGAAGACCAGAGACGGGAACAGACCAACCAGACCAGAGTAGACCAGGTCAGATCAGACTGGACTGGACCTGATGGAATCTGACTGGACTAGACCGGATCAGTCTTGACCACAACAGACTGGAGACTGGGCCTCACCAGAAGAACCATCAACTGGTTGAGGTCTGGGACACTAAGGGGGGGGGTCAGGTTTGGAGGAGGATTCGTGATTTTACAGGCTGTTGGATAATTCACGTCCGTGATGAAACAGCGTCTGTCGTCTGAATTATGAATTCATATTTCAGGACTTTTGTTTCAGGGAGAAAAAGATCCTCGGACCGTTTTTTCCCGAAGGTCCTGGCTCGGCTGGGAAAGACGTCGGAGGCTGCCTGAGAACTTTTCCGTTTCAATCTGCAGGTTTTTGACGGGGATGTGATGGTTTCTCAAGGGATCCTGGGACAGATGTGGGAAGTTGCTGTAGCCTCCTGGGAGTATTTGAAAACAGCGATGTCCAGTTTTATCAGGCGGATCTTGGATGTTTTAGAAAACCTCTTGGTGAAGGTTTTTTTGGAGGGAGATTTCTGTAATTAATCACTTTTGCTGGATGGATTGAAGCAAGTCTCCGGAGGCGTGGCGTTGACGACTCTGCGGGGGGGTGGGGCTTAACAGGCCGTGGATTAACGTGGGGCCGCTGCGTTTGTGCGTAGTGTCGTTGCTGCGGCGGCCCGAGAGGACGAACCCAGCGTGATGTGAGAAACGCCGGCCTGTCGTCTGAATTATGAATATCTGAGGACTTTTGTTCAGACATTAAAAAATAAAAGCGGTGAAAGTTTAATGCGGCGCCTCGTGGATTATTGATGGAGGAACTCCAACGACGACAACTGAGGGAGTGTGATGTGTGTGTGTGTGTGTGTGTGTCTGCATCTGAGTGTGCGTTGTTTTTTTGTTTTTTTGATTTCATGTTTACTTCCTGGAGGAGGAGGATGTCACCGGGTGGGCGGGGTCTGTAAATAGCTCCCGAGTGATTGACAGCTCACTCTTGGTCACCCCCGGGGATGTGACGGATTGTCGGAGTGCAGCTGTGGAGACACTGGCTGCACATCTGGGTAACTCTGTGTGTGTGTGTGTGTGTGTGTGTGTGTGTGCCCGGCTCTTGCCGTGACAAACCCTCAGCAGTTCTGACGGAGTGTGTGTGAGTGTGTTAGTGTCTGATGTTTGAGCTTCAACGCGTGATGGGATTTCCTCACTGTGACTACAAAATGTGTGTTTCAGTGTGTGTGTGTGTGTGTGTGTGTGTGTAGATCTATTATCTCTTATCATCATATGGAGTAACGGAGAAAAATCAACACAGACAGAAAGCTGCACTGCGGCGAGTTTAGTGTGTGTGTGTGTGTGTGTGTTGTCCTTAATCCACTGTGTGTACTTTGATGCATGTGTGTGTGTGTGTGTGTGTGTGTGTGTGTGTGTGTGTGTGTGTGTGTGATTCCTCTGATGTGTGACTGCAGCTTTATCTTCCACAAATTATTTTTGGTTTGGAACAACATGAACTTTTTCTTCAGTCTTTAGCTTTTTGAACGTTTCATGTGTCACAACCTGAGGTTCCCGGGGAGCGCGTGACGGCGACGCTCCTTCGTTGCATCCTGCTCCTGTTGTCTCCGCTCAAACATTATCTCCTTGAATTTGACTGTAAGTTGAATTTGAACACCTTCAGTTGCTTCGTCTCTCTGTTCAACATCAGTCGGTGAGTTTGTAAACTTGGTGTTCTCTTTTTGGTTTGGTTTCCTTTCGCAGAGTGACATCATCACACCTGAGTGACATCATCACACCTGAGTGACATCATCACACCTGAGTGACATCATCAAACCTGAGTGACATCATCACACCTGAGTGACATCATCACACCTGAGTGACATCATCAAACCTGAGTGACATCATCACACCTGAGTGACATCATCACACCTGAGTGACATCATCAAACCTGAGTGACATCATCACAGCTGATTGACATCATCACACCTCAACATACGAATCGCACCAAGGTGGAAAGTCAAATGAACCAGAGTCTGATTTGAGGCACGCACTCACACGCGCACGCGCACGCACACACACACGCACACACACGCACACACACACACACACACACACACACACACAGAGAGAGAGAGAGAGAGATAATAGTCAGGGTGTTTTCAACTTTTCAGCTGAATGGAATTAAGCTACTTTTCTTTCTGCCACAAACTTTAATGCACTTGTGACTATGTGTACACACACACACACACACACACACACACACACTCTCTTCTTCTGCAGATCTGGCGACTCGGCCTGGTGATCAAAGGCTCAGATTTGCTCCATTGTGATGGATAAACACCCTCTTTTTTAGAGACCCAGGAACACACTCATCCAACACAACAACAGCACACACACACACACACACACACACACACACACACAAACACACACACACACTCTGCCAATTTAGGCCGATCTTTCAAAGCCGAGCACTGTGGCTAATTCGCGGCGAGCGCGGCTTGTGAAATCCACACGACCAGATGCACTTGGTCCTCCCGGGAGCTCCGCGCCGCTCAGATCGTTAGAAATCCATTGTGCAAATGGACAGTTGGCGTTATCATTAGCAGTTAGCATCCACGAGAGGACGACAGGTGTGTCAGCAAACGGTTAGCGTTAGCGTTAGCAGTCAGCATCCAAGAGAGGACGGCAGGTGTCAGCAGACAGTTAGTGTTAGCGTAAGCAGTTAGCATCCACGAGATGACAACAGGTGTGTCAGCAGACGTTAGCATTAGCATTAGCAGTTAGCATCCACGAGAGGACGGCAGGTGTGTCAGCTGACAGTTGGCGTTAGCATTAGAAGTTGGTGACAGTGGAGTTCACCGCCGTTGAAACATGTGGAAAAGAGCACGGAGACGGAGAGAAGCCGCTGGAAATGTTATCTGAGGAGGAGGAGTTCAAATGAAATGGGAGAAATCTGGACGTTGACGTGACGTTTTCCTGGAAGAAGGGATAAAAGTGACTCGGACATGCGGAAAAGTCAAGTGTCAAGATTCATTTGTCATCTCTTCATCCGTCATCTGTGTTATTAGTCCGTCAGTCACTTCGTCATACGTCGCTCACGCTCGGCTGCTTCATCGTCTGCTCCAGTTTGGGGTTTTTTACTTTGAAGTGAACATAACTGATCGTGAGTGGAGCTGGTGAACGAATCTGTCTCGGATGCTTTAATGTGTCTGTTGCTCAGACTCAGCAGAGTCAAGTGGATCTCGTCAAACACCGACTCTCTTGTGTTTGATTCCACCAGTTTAACATCATCTATGTTTCCATCTAAATGTCAAGCGAATTAAAAAAAAGAAAGGAAAAGGAAACACAAGTTACGTGCGTTTCCACCAACTGGTTGGGAACGAATGAACTACAGCAGTTTGATCAGAAGGTGGCGCTGTAGGCTACGTTGGCCGACCGTAACACGGCTGTAATAGAACAGTAGAAGAAGAACCAGAAGAAGAAGAAGAAGAAGAGGTTGCAAACATGTAAGCAAAACAACAGTTGCCTTGGCAACACGCGACATCATGCTGTACGCTCGGCAACGGAGAGAGGAACTGCGGAGAGAGGTCTGCTGGAGTTGCTGAGCAACTGAGCAACTTATCCTGGTGAGACGGCAACCGACAGCTGATCAGTCCACGTTCGCTATACGTCAGTACTTGTTCGGCAAAGTTGTTTCCATCTCGCATTTTGCACAAAAGGCAGAAACCAACCCGAGCGAGCGAATAAGTTTCCATCAACTTTTTTCTAACGCGATACTTCAAAACTCTGTTGATATGGAACACGGCTGCAGTGTCTTACTTCAGTCGTCACACAATCTCGTCGTCACACAATCTCACATTCCTCGCCTGGAGGAGGAGATTTCTGTCTTTCACTTCTCTGCAATTGGAAATTCAAATTAGATTTGACACGTCACCATTACAGAAAACCAATCGCTGTCGAATATGCATATGTGAGGCAAAGAAACCGGAAACTTCCAGTGCAGAAGAGGCAGAGCATCCACGAGAGGACGACAGGTGTGTCAGCAGAAAGCTAGCGTTATCATTAGCAGTTAGCATCCACGAGAGGACGACAGGTGTGTCAGCAAACGGTTAGCGTTAGCGTTAGCAGTCAGCATCCAAGAGAGGACGGCAGGTGTCAGCAGACAGTTAGTGTTAGCGTAAGCAGTTAGCATCCACGAGATGACAACAGGTGTGTCAGCAGACGTTAGCATTAGCATTAGCAGTTAGCATCCACGAGAGGACGGCAGGTGTGTCAGCTGACAGTTGGCGTTAGCATTAGAAGTTGGTGACAGTTTTATGGCTGAATTTCTCCGATATTGCCGCTAGCCGTCTCGTTGCGGCACATTCTTCCACCGGTCAACCGAGCACGAGCAGCTGTGCAGCCCTGTGGTGTTATTTGCGTATCATGATTATTCATAGTCTCTCAGAATTCCTCAACGAGGGAGAGAGAGTGGATGGCATCAAGCCCCAATTTCAGAGGGTACACAATGTTAACCAAATATTAGGCCGAGCAGATTATTTTTATATACTTTAAAACGTGACTGGAGGGGATCTTTAAGTATGAACATGATGGGATTCAAAACATTAAAAAAACTAGGTAACAACCAGAGCTTGTTTGATCAGGGAGAAGTTAAGGGGTTTTGGTGAAGCTAAGACGTTTGTGTTTGGAGGACATTTTCTCCAGCTGAGCGACGGGAGCTGGTGCCGCTCGGGTTAATTGTGTTGAAGTTCTCTGGTACGAGGCTCAGAAGACGCCTGTTCGTTTAATGAGAGCATCTGTCGAGGAGCAGCAGCCCGCAGCGGCACGCACACACACACACACACACACACACACACACACACACACACACACACACACACACACACACACACACACACACACACACACACACACACACACACACACACTCCCAGGAGGAAGCGAACTCTGTTCTCTCTTCACTCTCATCACAGCCTCTGTCATCCTCGATCTGCATCCCAGCCTGTCTCCATGACGACGCATCATCTCTCCTCTAAAACTACTACAGCGACCCACGCATCATCATCACCATCCTCCTCCTCACCCTCGGAGACTCTCGCCCTGCCACCTTTCAGCAGAGGTCACCTCCAGGTCAAGAGGAGGTGGTGTTCAAACTGCGGCTCAGGGTCCTCAAGGGGTTCGTTCTCAGGGTCCTTAAAACATCCTTCACCCTGATGCTCCCTGGTTGATTCCACATGAACTCAGTATCGTCCTGCTCGGACACGTCGCGGTCGCCACGTGACACATACACGAGCCAAAATTGCGTTCACACCGGATGCAATGCAGATAATTCAAGTGAGTGGATTACATACAAATAGCTGGATGTGAATTTCGCGTCGCTGGCGAAAACGTGAATAACACGAGTCGCTTCGGTTGAAATATTTGTATATTAGCCAGTTGGCGTTGGGATCCCGTGGTCTGGTGTTGTATCAGAAACGGAGGATGAAACTATTTGCTAGGTTGCTATTTGAATCGTGAGCGGGCGAAGGAGGAGAGGAGCTTGACCGGACGCGAGCGAGGAAGTGGGACGCTAGCTTTGGCCCCAGTTAGCACAAGCGCTATGAGTGGCTTTCCCATCGGCATTCCTGTCTGACTGTGTGTGTGTGTGTGTGTGTGTGTGTGTGTGTGTTGCGAGGAGGTTTGTCGGAGGAAGTGGAAGTTGAGAACGGGGGAGTAAATCCGCGGATTATGCGAATAAGCATTAATGTTCCAGCGACCTAACTCAGATACTCTGAACATTTGTGTCACGTCCCGTTGTGAACACACCGTCAGAGCTGAATCGTTAAGATCAAATAGAAAATGTTTTTTGTGGCCACAAATTACAGCTCGTGTTCGAAGTTCTGTCTTTTAGAACTTTTGGAACTCTTTGAGAGACTCAATTTACTCAAAACCTTGCCTCCTCCCATCGCCTCCTACCTTCGTCTCCTCCCCTAGTCTCCTCCCTTCGTCTCCTCCCTTGTCTCCTCCCATCGCCTCCTACCTTTGTCTCCTCCCCTAGTCTCCTCCCTTGCCTCCTCCCATCGCCTCCTACCTTTGTCTCCTCCCCTAGTCTCCTCCCTTCGTCTCCTCCCTTGTCTCCTCCCATCACCTCCTACCTTCGTCTCCTCCCCTAGTCTCCTCCCTTCGTCTCCTCCCTTGCCTCCTCCCTTGCCTCCTCCCATCGCCTCCTACCTTCGTCTCCTCCCCTAGTCTCCTCCCTTCGTCTCCTCCCTTGCCTCCTCCCTTGCCTCCTCCCATCGCCTCCTACCTTCGTCTCCTCCCCTAGTCTCCTCCCTTCGTCTCCTCCCTTGCCTCCTCCCTTGCCTCCTCCCATCGCCTCCTACCTTCGTCTCCTCCCCTAGTCTCCTCCCTTCGTCTCCTCCCTTGCCTCCTCCCATCGCCTCCTCTACCTTCGTCTCATCCTCTTGCCTCCTCCCCTGGTGTCCTCCCCTCGCCCCCTGCCCTAGTCTCCTCCCTTCGTCTCCTCCCCTAGTCTCCTCCCTTCGTCTCCTCCCTTCGTCTCCTCCCATCGCCTCCTCCCATCGCCTCCTACCTTCGTCTCCTCCCCTAGTCTCCTCCCTTCGTCTCCTCCCTTGCCTCCTCCCATCGCCTCCTCTACCTTCGTCTCATCCTCTTGCCTCCTCCCCTAGTGTCCTCCCCTGGTGTCCTCCCCTGGTGTCCTCCCCTCGCCCCCTGCCCTTGCCTCCTCCCTTCGTCCCCTCGTCTCCTTTAATCGCCTCATCCCCCGCTCCTCCCCTCCTTCCAGTTTAAGTAAAAAAGTTCAGACCCAGGAGGTAGAAAAGGGAAACAGGCAGAGGGGCTGATGGGATATGTAGTCTTAGTTTCTCCCAGCATCCTTTGTTTCTCAATAGTTCGCCCACTCCGTTTCCCTCTCTCTCTCCTACTATCGATGGCGCCAGCTGCAGGACACTGCGTGACGTCGTGGGTCTGATGCACCGGAGCAGCTGGAGTGGAAGAAAAAACAAAAAAACTGGAAAATGACCAAAGTTGGAGATGTGAGACAAACGTGTTCTCATTACGTCTCACTTGATCTTCTTCTTCTCCTGTGAAGATGACTCACATCAAAGAGGCTCATCTTCACCGACGGCTCAGTGTGTGTGTGTGTGTGTGTGTGTGTGTGTGTGCGCGCAGGTACTCTCATATTTACACTCTATAGAAAAGGGAAATTAATAAGTTATCACAAATTAATGACGACGACACTTTCAAAGTGGTGGGATCTCTGTGCAGGTCACCTCACCACCGACCGGAGACCGGGGGTCAAACCCTACACGACCTCTCACACCTCTGAGAAACCCCAGCTCTCACAGCTGATTGGCAGATTCCTCAGAACACAGGTCCAAGCCGTTCAAATGGACCAAATTTATCCTCCTGCTATTATATTATTATTCACAGATCCCTCTTTTCCTCTCACCCAATCCTGCGCTTTGATTGGCCGTAGTCACTGATTCGTCTAGATGTTTAGGCTGTTTAGGTTATTTAAATTTAGAGACTCCGACCGGCAGATGTTCGCTGCGACGGTATAAATTAGTTTGTCACCAGAAAATAAAGATAGAAGAAGGAAAGGCAGAGTTGAAGGGGCGGAAGACGAGGAGAGGAAGGGACAGAATGACATTTAAGGAGGAGAACAGGAGGATCAGGAGGAGGAGAAGAAGAGGAGAGGAGGAGGTGAAGGGGAGACGAGGAGAAGAGGAGGGGGAACAGGAGGAGGAGAAGAAGAGGAGAGGAGGAGGTGAAGGGGAGACGAGGAGAAGAGGAGGGGGAACAGGAGGAGGAGAAGAAGAGGAGAGGAGGAGGTGAAGGGAAGACGAGGACAAGAGGAGGGGGAACAGGAGGAAGAGAAGAAGAGGAGAGGAGGAGGTGAAGGGGAGACGAGGAGAAGAGGAGGGGGAACAGGAGGAGGAGAAGAAGAGGAGAGGAGGAGGTGAAGGGGAGACGAGGAGAAGAGGAGGGGGAACAGGAGGAGGAGAAGAAGAGGAGAGGAGGAGGTGAAGGGGAGACGAGGACAAGAGGAGGGGGAACAGGAGGAGGAGAAGAAGAGGAGGAGGTGAAGGGGAGAAGAGGAGAAGAGGAGGGGGAACAGGAGGAGGAGAAGAAGAGGAGAGGAGGAGGTGAAGGGAAGACGAGGACAAGAGGAGGGGGAACAGGAGGAAGAGAAGAAGAGGAGAGGAGGAGGTGAAGGGGAGACGAGGAGAAGAGGAGGGGGAACAGGAGGAGGAGAAGAAGAGGAGAGGAGGAGGTGAAGGGGAGACGAGGAGAAGAGGAGGGGGAACAGGAGGAGGAGAAGAAGAGGAGAGGAGGAGGTGAAGGGGAGACGAGGAGAAGAGGAGGGGGAACAGGAGGAGGAGAAGAAGAGGAGAGGAGGAGGTGAAGGGAAGACGAGGACAAGAGGAGGGGGAACAGGAGGAAGAGAAGAAGAGGAGAGGAGGAGGTGAAGGGGAGACGAGGAGAAGAGGAGGGGGAACAGGAGGAGGAGAAGAAGAGGAGAGGAGGAGGTGAAGGGGAGACGAGGAGAAGAGGAGGGGGAACAGGAGGAGGAGAAGAAGAGGAGAGGAGGAGGTGAAGGGGAGACGAGGAGAAGAGGAGGGGGAACAGGAGGAGGAGAAGAAGAGGAGAGGAGGAGGTGAAGGGGAGACGAGGACAAGAGGAGGGGGAACAGGAGGAGGAGAAGAAGAGGAGGAGGTGAAGGGGAGAAGAGGAGAAGAGGAGGGGGAACAGGAGGAGGAGAAGAAGAGGAGGAGGTGAAGGGGAGAAGAGGAGAAGAGGAGGGGGAACAGGAGGAGGAGAAGAAGAGGAGGAGGTGAAGGGGAGAAGAGGAGAAGAGGAGGGGGAACAGGAGGAGGAGAAGAAGAGGAGAGGAGGAGGTGAAACGCTAAATGTTGTAAAACCTCCTCCGATCAGAGAGGAGCGCCGACAGGCAAACCCCACACACACACACACACATCCCGCAACTTCTTCCTGTGTGTGTGTGTGTGTGTGTGTGTGTGTGTGTGTGTGTGTGATGCAAGCCTGCCGGGCTTTGCTGTAATCGAGGCCGGATGGACATCGAGGCTAAGAGTTGCAGCAACGCTTCAGGCTGTGATGTATAAAACACACACACACACACACACACACACACACACACGCACACACACACACACACACACTTCTCTTTGTTCTTTCTTCGTTATTTTCTGGATCTCCATGTTTCTTTATTTCTTTCTACTTTCACGTTGACTTTTTTTCTCCTCCTTTTTCTCCATCATCCTCTTCTCCGTCTCTTTACCTTCCTCCTCTTATTTTCATCATGTTCACTTCTTACTCCTCATTTCATTATCTCCTTCTCATTCCTCCCCTCTGTCTTTTCCTTCCTGCTTTCACCTCCCCCGTTTCACGGTGTTGTAAATTCTTCTCTTCATCCTCTTCGTCTCCTCCCCTCGTCTCCTCTCTTTGTCTCCTCCCTCGTCTCCTCCCCTCGTATTATCTTCTCGCCTCCTCCCCTCGTCTCCTCTCTTTGTCTCCTCCCTCGTCTCCTCCCCTCGTCTCCCCCCCTCGTCTCCTCCCCTCGTCTCCTCCCCTCGCCTCCTTTCCTCGTCTCCTCCCCTCGCCTCCTCCCCTCGTCTCCTCGTCTCCTCACCTCGCCTCCTCCCCTCGTCTCCTCCCCTCGCCTCCTCCCCTCGTCTCCTCACCTCGCCTCCTCCCTTCGTCTCCTCCCCTCGTCTCCTCCCTTCGTCTCCTCCCCTCGTCTCCTCCCTTCGTCTCCTCCCCTCGCCTCCTCCCCTCGTCTCCTCCCTTCGCCTCCTCCCCTCGTCTCCTCCCTTCGTCTCCTCCCTTCGTCTCCTCCCCTCGCCTCCTCCCTTCGTCTCCTCCCCTCGCCTCCTCCCCTCGTCTCCTCCCCTCGTCTCCTCCCTTCGTCTCCTCCCCTCGTCTCCTCACCTCGTCTCCTCCCCTCGTCTTTTCCCCTCGCCTCCTCCCCTCGCCTCCTCCCTTCGTCTCCTCCCCTCGCCTCCTCCCTTCGTCTCCTCCCCTCGTCTCCTCCCCTCGTCTCCTCCCCTCGCCTCCTCCCCTCGTCTCCTCGTCTCCTCACCTCGCCTCCTCCCCTCGTCTCCTCCCCTCGCCTCCTCCCCTCGCCTCCTCCCCTCGTCTCCTCCCTTCGTCTCCTCCCTTCGTCTCCTCCCCTCGCCTCCTCCCTTCGTCTCCTCCCCTCGCCTCCTCCCCTCGTCTCCTCCCCTCGTCTCCTCCCCTCGTCTCCTCCCCTCGTCTCCTCCCCTCGCCTCCTCCCCTCGTCTCCTCCCTTCGTCTCCTCCCCTCGCCTCCTCCCCTCGTCTCCGCCCTTCGTCTCCTCCCCTCGTCTCCTCGTCTCCTCCCCTCGTCTCCTCCCCTCGCCTCCTCCCCTCGTCTCCTCGTCTCCTCCCCTCGTCTCCTCCCCTCGCCTCCTCCCCTCGTCTCCGCCCTTCGTCTCCTCCCCTCGTCTCCTCGTCTCCTCCCCTCGTCTCCTCCCCTCGCCTCCTCCCCTCGTCTCCTCGTCTCCTCCCTTCGTCTCCTCCCCTCGTCTCCTCGTCTCCTCCCCTCGTCTCCTCCCCTCGCCTCCTCCCCTCGCCTCCTCCCCTCGTCTCCGCCCTTCGTCTCCTCCCCTCGTCTCCTCGTCTCCTCCCTTCGTCTCCTCCCTTTGTCTCCTCCCCTTGTCTCCTCCCCTCGCCTCCTCCCCTCGCCTCCTCCCTTCGTCTCCTCCCCTCGCCTCCTTTCCTCGCCTCCTCCCCTCGCCTCCTCCCCTCGCCTCCTCCCCTCGTCTCCTCCCCTCGCCTCCTCCCCTCGTCTCCTCGTCTCCTCCCTTCGTCTCCTCCCCTCGTCTCCTCCCCTCGTCTCCTCCCCTCGCCTCCTCCCCTCGTCTCCGCCCTTCGTCTCCTCCCCTCGTCTCCTCGTCTCCTCCCTTCGTCTCCTCCCTTCGTCTCCTCCCCTTGTCTCCTCCCCTCGCCTCCTCCCCTCGCCTCCTCCCTTCGTCTCCTCCCCTCGTCTCCTCGTCTCCTCCCCTCGTCTCCTCCCCTCGCCTCCTCCCCTCGTCTCCTCGTCTCCTCCCTTCGTCTCCTCCCCTCGTCTCCTCCCCTTGTCTCCTCCCCTCGCCTCCTCCCCTCGCCTCCTCCCCTCGCCTCCTCCCTTCGTCTCCTCCCCTCGTCTCCTCGTCTCCTCCCCTCGTCTCCTCCCCTCGCCTCCTCCCCTCGTCTCCTCGTCTCCTCCCTTCGTCTCCTCCCCTCGTCTCCTCCCTTCGTCTCCTCCCCTCGCCTCCTCCCCTCGTCTCCTCCCCTCGTCTCCTCCCCTCGTCTCCTCCCCTCGCCTCCTCCCCTCGCCTCCTCCCCTCGTCTCCTCGTCTCCTCCCTTCGTCTCCTCCCTTCGTCTCCTCCCCTCGTCTCCTCCCCTCGCCTCCTCCCCTCGTCTCCTCCCCTCGCCTCCTCCCCTCGTCTCCTCCCTTCGTCTCCTCCCCTCGCCTCCTCCCCTCGCCTCCTCCCCTCGCCTCCTCCCCTCTCCTCCTCCCCTCGCCTCCTCCCTTCGTCTCCTCCCCTCGCCTCCTTTCCTCCTTCCAGTTGAAGTAGAAGATAGATAGGTAGAACAGGCAGAGGGGCTGATGGGATGTGTAGTCTTAGTTCGCAGTAACACAAGCACATTACGGTTCCTTCCTCAATCTGTCTATCAGTTGAAGGTTTCAGAGAGAAAACTCCCAGCATCCTTTGTTTCTCATTAGTTCGCCTGCTTCGTTTCTCTCTCTCTCTCCTGCAGACGCCGCCGCCGGAGCCTTTGATCTGCCCGGTAACCCCCGTTAACGGGACAATTAGTCAGCAGCCGTTCAGGTGAGGATTGATCCGGCCGCCCGGCGCCGACGAGGCTTTTAATGGATTTAATTAAACTGCCAGGGAATATAGTGTGTGTGTGTGTCTGTGATAACACCCGTAGGGGGATCAGCGCAGAGTGAAACGGGCCTGAACACAGGGTTGTCAGGGAAACGCAATTAAAAATGTGAGCATACATGCGGCGCTTTGTTGAATCCTAGAGAAAAAGGCTGAAAAAATAGTTTTATCTACTAAACTAAGCAACAGGAAGTGAAGCAGCTAATCTGTATTTTTCTACTTTCAGCGTCGCATGAACTCCTGTGACGTCGACTCGGAGGCAGAGAAAAGGTCTGAATCATAACTGAATCATAACTGAATTATAACTTGATTACAAAACAATATCAAAATTAAATTCACAGAAAGTTAAAGTGAGAATAAGTGACAGACAGAGACACGACGACAGCTGTCACTCATCCCGCCCGACACCACACAGAGCTCTGCTATAGGTCAGAGGGCAGCTGAAGCCCCACCCACAATGTGTCAATCAACTGGTGTGTGTGTGTGTGTGTCTTCATTGACATGACAGAGGGCATAAACACCATGTTTGTCATGCCCCCCGCGTCCCCTATACCCCTCATTATCCCGGTCTCTCTCTCTCTCTCTCACACACACACACACGTACACACACACACACACACACACACACACACACACACACACACACACACACACACACACACACACACACCCCTCCCTCCTCCGGGACCCTCCGGCTCTGTCACCTCGGTTGTTTCCGACCTCCGAGGCCCCGCCCCCTCCCTGGTCCTCCTCAGATGTGATTGGCAGGTGGGGTTAAAGGACAACAGTGTGTGTGTGTGTGTGTGTGTGTGTGTGTGTGTGAATAGAAAAGATGGCGGAGGCGGCGCCTGTGAACGTTACTGTTGAACATCTGACGTTTCAGTTGGAACATGAATCACGATACAGTCGAGTAGAAACCAAAAATGATCTAAATTTTTCGACCTACAAACGCCCTAATACACGAAAAGTCTGTATCCGCCTCCAAAGAGCCACATCGTTCAGTTCCAATATTCACATGAATTATTATCATGTGTGTCTATGTGCAGGTAAACTCCAGTAGGTGTACTTGAACGTGTGTGTGTGTGTGTGTGTGTGTGTGTGTGTGTGTGTGACCGTCACACAGCTGCCCGGTGTCGTATTTACAGACAAACACAGATCCTGCAGCGTCTGCGTTCGCTCACAGCTGCTGCTCAACAGCAAAGCCACAAATAATCTGGTACTGCTCATGTAATCCGCACACACACACACACACACACACACACACACACACACACACACACACACACACTTCCGTCTGTCGTTGGACAGGTGTCGTGGTGTACACGTTGACACCGGAGGCCCCCCCCCCCCAACTGGATTAGTGAAACGGACAATCTGGTGGGATTTAAACCCGGCGGATCGTAAGACGCTCATCTGCTCATGAAACTATTAGATTAACAGTTTAACGAGGGCCGTGATCCGTTTAGCCGGAGCTTTCGCTTTCTACTAATTTGTGAGGCAACAAGTCGTCACTGTACGAGTTACAGTGACGACCGAAATAAAACTTTCGTCGTTCCCGAGGAACAATCACAGAAGCAGAAGGAGATTTAAAATCACTATCTCGGAAAACCCGTTGAGCGAAACTCTCCACGTCGATCAGAGCTGTGGTTCCCACACTGGGGGTCAGGGCCCCCTGAAGGTCACGAGACGTTGAGGGGTGGGGAGGGACGCGAGATGAGTTCCAGATATTTGAATTTTAAATGCTACAAAAAAATAGTAAAGTTGCACACCGCAGCCACAGGAGCGACCGACAGGGGACACTTTATGGCGGCGCACTGCTGCTTCCATTTCCGGTTTCCAGCAGCATTTAGTTCAACAACCGTATTCAACACGACGTAGAAACATGGAGACTCCACCTCATGGAACTAGATTTAACTCTTATATGAACAGAGTTATGGACAATATATTCAAGTTCTGTGAATAAGTTACTTATCTGCTTTAATTTAAAATAAATCCAAGCAAATCAAATCCACAGTTTGCCTCCGACCTCGCGGCCCCTCCACACGAACACCGCCTCGTCTGCGAGCGGTAAACACGAACCCCCCCAGATCTCCACCTCGCCGCTGAAGGGGCCAATTACGTCGACGACGAGTGCTAAAAGAGCGGAGAGGACAATGAGCACATTCAGCGGCTCCGACAGGCGCCGTGCCCCCTCCCTGGCGCGTTCGGGTGCTGTGGGTCGTCGGAGTGTCGAGCGGGGGGCGCAGCCTTTGTGTTTGTCTGAGGGTTTTGATTGACAGCAATTATGGGAGGGTTCACAGGAGGCCACGAGCCTGTGTGTGTGTGTGTGTGTGTGTGTGTGTGACATACACATCGTGCTGAACGAAGGTTCTAATCGTCGGTAAACTCTCTCAGCTGCAGACAGTAAGTTTGTTTTATAATCAGCTGGACTCACGTTAGTCTCATCACATCCTGACATTTTACATTTTTCCTTGCTGCGTGTAAACTCCTGAAAAGTTCAGACAAAGGTCAAAACCAAGGTTTACATTTGATGTGTCTTGTCAGTTTTAGGACGGATGGACGACAGAAGGAGGAGGGATGGGGGACAGAGGGAGGACAGAGGGAGGATGGGTGTAGGACGGAGGGAGGACAGAGGGAGGATGGGTGTAGGACGGAGGGAGGACAGAGGGAGGATGGGTGTAGGACGGAGGGAGGACAGAGGGAAGGATGGATGTAGGACGGAGGGAGGACGAAGGGAGGATGGATGTAGGACAGAGGGAGGACGAAGGGAGGATGGGTGTAGGACGGAGGGAGGACAGAGGGAGGATGGATGTAGGACAGAGGGAGGACGAAGGGAGGATGGATGTAGGTCGGAGGGAGGACAGAGGGAGGATGGGTGTAGGACAGAGGGAGGACAGAGGGAGGACAGAGGGAGGATGGGTGTAGGACAGAGGGAGGACAGAGGGAGGATGGGTGTAGGAAAGAGGGAGGACGAAGGGAGGACAGGGGGAGGATGGGTGTAGGAAAGAGGGAGGACGAAGGGAGGACAGGGGGAGGACGGAGGGAGGACGGAGGGAGGACAGAGGGAGGATGGATGTAGGACGGAGGGAGGACAGGGGGAGGACAGGGGAGGACGGAGGGAGGATGGATGTAGGATGGAGGGAGGACAGAGGGAGGACAGAGGGAGGACAGAGGGAGGATGGGTGTAGGAAAGAGGGAGGACGAAGGGAGGACAGGGGGAGGACGGAGGGAGGACGGAGGGAGGACAGAGGGAGGATGGATGTAGGACGGAGGGAGGACAGAGGGAGGACAGGGGAGGACGGAGGGAGGATGGATGTAGGACGGAGGGAGGACAGAGGGAGGATGGATGTAGGACGGAGGGAGGACAGAGGGAGGACAGAGGGAGGATGGATGTAGGACGGAGGGAGGACAGAGGGAGGATGGATGTAGGACGGAGGGAGGACAGAGGGAGGATGGATGTAGGACAGAGGGAGGACAGAGGGAGGATGGATGTAGGACGGAGGGAGGACAGAGGGAGGACGGAGGGAGGACAGAGGGAGGACAGAGGGAGGATGGATGTAGGACGGAGGGAGGACAGAGGGAGGACAGGGGAGGACGGAGGGAGGACAGAGGGAGGATGGATGTAGGACGGAGGGAGGATGGATGTAGGACAGAGGGAGGACAGAGGGAGGATGGATGTAGGACAGAGGGAGGACAGAGGGAGGATGGATGTAGGACAGAGGGAGGACAGAGGGAGGACAGAGGGAGGACGGAGGGAGGACAGAGGGAGGATGGATGTAGGACAGAGGGAGGACAGAGGGAGGATGGATGTAGGACAGAGGGAGGACAGAGGGAGGATGGATGTAGGACAGAGGGAGGACAGAGGGAGGACAGAGGGAGGACGGAGGGAGGACAGAGGGAGGATGGATGTAGGACAGAGGGAGGACAGAGGGAGGATGGATGTAGGACAGAGGGAGGATGGAAGAAGGACGGAGACAGAGGGTGGATGGATGTAGGACAGAGGGAGGATGGAGGGAGGACGGAGACAGAGGGTGGATGGATGGAGGACATACGGAGGACGGAAGGAGGACAGAGACAGAGGGAGGATGGATGTAGGACAGAGGGAGGACAGAGGGAGGAGAAGAGCGACAGAGCAGTAGAAGAAGAAGAAGCAGGACTTGTGGCCGACTAATGAGGCGTGGAAACGTTATCAGTGACAGGACTAATTATTTCCTCCGCTTCGTTAAGACGCGGCGCTAATCCTGTTAGCATGGAGGAAGGAGAGGGTGGACAGAGCCATGTGAGGGGGGAAGGAGGACAGGACGGGGGGAGAGGGGAAAAACAAGGGAAGGAAGGAAGGAAGGAAGGAGGGACAGTGAGGTGGAGTGATGGAAGGAGGACAGGAGTGAAGAGAAGTCGTGTTCAGCAGCAGCATCTTTGACGCCGCGGCCTCTCCCTCTTCTTCTTCTTCTTCTTCCACCGCTCGTTTAGTTTCCAATTAGTGCAGCAGGAAGTCGTTAGCGTAGCCACGGCGATGCTTCCTGTCCTCCTGATTAGAACCAAATCTGCTTTTTTTTTCTCCCCCTTCTCGTTTTCTTTTTAAATCTCTGCTCCCGTTTCTTCTGATCTTTGAGCTTCATGGAGACAAATTGGGCGACGGAGCGTCGCTGCGACACACACACACACACACACACACACACACACACACACACACACACACACACACACACACACACACACACACACACACACACACACACACACACACACACACACACATTAAAGACTTCCTTTCTTTGCTCTTTTGAAAAATATATTAATTCTGTGATTAAAATAAAACAAAGTGTTTCTGGTCTTTCTCGCTGCACATACACCGACACGTGTGACGTGGATGTTTTTTGAAAAGTGATTCGACCTAAAAGGCTTTTTGAACTTCCTGTTAGATCGCAATATGGAAACTGTGACCTGCGGGCCGCGGAGGTGGAAAGGTCACGGAGACCCTATGATTTCAAACTTTTCTTCTTCTCTTGCTGCGTTCTCACCAAACGTCAATGCACAGATGTGAGCGCCAGACGAGTGTCTTCGCCTTGAAATATTTAAACTTTTGCGGAATATGCGCGTGACACGTCGCAAAAGCAATCGTGAGTAGAGATTCCTGCCGACAAAAGCAGCATTAGAAACACGAATGTGCTCAAGGAATTTCACGACGACCTGTCGCTGAAGTTACGAGGTGCATCTCAGATTTAAGGTCAAAATCAAAAGGTTTGGATAAAATGAAATTAGATTTTTGGATTTTGATATTTCTTGAGTGGATTTTTCAAAAAACTCCTCTTGGGAGATCCAGTCAACGCTTCTATTTTGAAGGAGGGAGGACGGAGGGAGGACAGATGGAGGACACAGGGAGGAGAGAGAGAGTACAGAAGGAGGACGGAGGGAGGACCGAAGGAAGACTGATGGAGGACACAGGGAGGAGAGAGAGAGTACAGAAGGAGGACGGAGGGAGGACCGAAGGAAGACTGATGGAGGACACAGGGAGGAGAGGGAGAGTACAGAGGGAGGACGGAGGGAGGACCGAAGGAAGACTGATGGAGGACACAGGGAGGAGAGAGAGAGTACAGAAGGAGGACGGAGGGAGGAGAGAGAGAGTACAGAGGGAGGACACAGGGAGGAGAGAGAGAGTACAGAGGGAGGACGGAGGGAGGAGAGAGAGAGTACAGAGGGAGGAGAGAGAGAGTACAGAGGGAGGACACAGGGAGGAGAGAGAGAGTACAGAAGGAGGACGGAGGGAGGAGAGAGAGAGGAGAGAGAGAGTACAGAAGGAGGACAGAGGGAGGACCGAAGGAAGACTGATGGAGGACACAGGGAGGAGAGAGAGAGTACAGAAGGAGGACAGAGGGAGGAGAGAGAGAGTACAGAGGGAGGACACAGGGAGGAGAGAGAGAGTACAGAAGGAGGACAGAGGGAGGAGAGAGAGAGTACAGAGGGAGGACACAGGGAGGAGAGAGAGAGGAGAGAGAGAGTACAGAAGGAGGACGGAGGGAGGACAGAGGGAGGACGGAGGGAGGACAGAGGGAGGACAGAGGGAGGACAGAGGGAGAGTACAGAAGGAGGACGGAGGGAGGACAGAGGGAGGAGAGAGAGAGTACAGAGGGAGGACGGAGGGAGGACAGAGGGAGGAGAGAGAGAGTACAGAGGGAGGACGGAGGGAGGAGAGAGAGAGTACAGAGGGAGGACAGAGGGAGGAGAGAGAGAGGAGAGAGAGAGTACAGAAGGAGGACAGAGGGAGGACCGAAGGAAGACTGATGGAGGACACAGGGAGGAGAGAGAGAGTACAGAAGGAGGACAGAGGGAGGACAGAGGGAGGAGAGAGGGAGGAGAGAGAGAGTACAGAAGGAGGACACAGGGAGGACAGAGGGAGAGTACAGAAGGAGGACGGAGGGAGGACAGAGGGAGGACAGAGGGAGAGTACAGAAGGAGGACGGAGGGAGGACACAGGGAGGACAGAGGGAGGAGAGGGAGAGTACAGAAGGAGGACGGAGGGAGGAGAGAGAGAGGAGACAGGGAGGACAGAGGGAGGACGGAGGGAGGACCGAAGGAAGACTGATGGAGGACACAGGGAGGAGAGGGAGAGTACAGAAGGAGGACACAGGGAGGACAGATGGAGGACACAGGGAGGAGAGGGAGAGTACAGAAGGAGGACGGAGGGAGGAGAGAGAGAGGAGACAGGGAGGACAGAGGGAGGACGGAAGGAAGACTGATGGAGGACACAGGGAGGAGAGGGAGAGTACAGAAGGAGGACGGAGGGAGGACAGAGGGAGGACCGAAGGAATTAACTGGTTTTATTTATCATCATATTATTTTACAGGATCATTTCCTGTCTAATCTCTAGTCCTGTTGCGGTGTTTTTCTTTTTCCTCATCTCTGAAATAATTTCAGAAAACAGTTTCTTTTTCCGTCCCGTTTAACGAGCGGCTGACTGATGAGAGCTGATGTGTGAGTGTGTGTGTGTGTGTGTGTGTGTGTGTGTGTGAGTGTGTGTGTGCGCGCACACTTGGAACTGTGTTTGGCAGCATCTTCTGTTTGCTTGTGTGTGTGTGTGTGTGTGTGTGTGTGTGTGTGTGTGCGCGCCCGGTGACTTATCTCTCCCAGTCGCAGGCTGTGGAGCCCCGCGGAACATTCCACCAGCTCTGAACACTCCGCCAGCTGGCACACACACACACACACACACACACACACACACACACACACACACACACACACACACACACACACACACACACACACACACACACACACACACACACACACACACACACACACACACACACACACACACACACACACACACACACACACAGAAGAGAAGAGCGAATGAGGGCAGAGAAGACTGGAGATGAGGATGAGGAGAGGAAGAGGAAGAGGAGGGAAACGGCTGAAAGTGAAATGACCACCGTTTCACAGAGACGGAGGAGGAGAGGAAGAATGACAGAAGTCTGAATCCGCCTGCAGACACGATGCCCAAATCAGACGGTCACACATTCTGAGGGTTTCCTCTTTTATTCGCCCCGCCCCTTCTGGTCGCATCGTTAGCCTCTGTCAGCCGCTGCACTTACTGCAGGAGGAGATGGGTACGAGACATTCTCAGGCTCCTTGTTTCTTGTTTTGTGTGAGTTTTCAGTGTTTGCCACCGTGTTCTCTTTTCACGAAGCTGTTGGATGAGGGCACAGTGCGTTCGTTCGTTCGTTCGTTCGTATAGATGAAAAGCTCCTGAAGGGATTTCCAGTAAACTTGGTGAAGGATAGAACATGGACCTGTCTGTCTGCCTGTCTGATGGCACAAGGACCTGTCTGTCTGTCTGTCTGTCTGTCTGATAAAACAAGGACCTGTCTGTCTGTGTGATGGAACATGGACCTGTCTCCCTGTCTCCCTGTCTGTCTGTCTGATGGAACAAGGACCTGTCTGTCTGTCTGATGGAACATGGACCTGTCTCCCTGTCTCCCTGTCTGTCTGTCTGTCTGTCTGTCTGTCTGTCTGTCTGATGGAACATAGACCTATCGCTCTGTCTGTCTGTCTGATGGAACATAGACCTGTCTGTCTGTCTGTCTGATAAAACAAGGACCTGTCTGTCTGTGTGATGGAACATGGACCTGTCTCCCTGTCTCCCTGTCTGTCTGTCTGATGGAACAAGGACCTGTCTGTCTGTCTGTATGATGGAACAAGGACCTGTCTGTCTGTCTGTCTCCCTGTCTGTCTCCCTGTCTCCCTGTCTGTCTGTCTGTCTGATGGAACAAGGACCTGTCTGTCTGTCTGTATGATGGAACAAGGACCTGTCTGTCTGTCTGTCTCCCTGTCTGTCTCCCTGTCTCCCTGTCTGTCTGCCTGTCTGATGGAACATGGAGCAAGAACGAATCCATGAAATGTTGGTCTGGATCTGAAGAAAGGGGCGGAGCCATGAATTTAAAAAAAACAACTATATTTTTGTTAACATTGTGAGATTTCTGCCATTTTCACAGATTTCATGGATCATTTCGAGGGCCGGATATAATTCTGCCACTTGACTGGTCTGTTCGACGTTTGTGGGACAGAGGGAAGAGGAAAACAGACGAGGGAAAAAAGAAAGAAAGAAAGAATCCATCCCAACTCACACTCTTGTGAGTGTTTGATCAAAGCCGACTTACACTCCTTTGAATTGTGACCTCTGACCTCGACTACTGCGACCTCCAGACATCAGGAGTGTGTGTGTGTGTGTGTGTGTGTGTGTGTGTGTGCAGCAGGAGGTGGAAGCAGCAGCGGGAGGCTGAATCTGAAGCAGACTGTGTTTGTTATTGGGTGAAGAAGAAAGAGCGACGGGGAGGAGGTGGTGGGGGTGGTGAGGAAAAGAAGAGGAAGATGAAGTGGGGGAGGGGGGAGGAGATGAAGAGGAGAAGGGAGAAGGGGTTAAAGAGAAAGTGGAGGAAGAAGGAAGAGAAGGGGAAGAAATTGAGTGGAAGAAAAACGACCAGATGAAGAAATTAAGGTGAATGGAAAGAGAGGGATGAAGAGGGAAACTGAGAGCAAGATAATGAAGAAGGGGAAGAAAAAGAGAGGAAGAAGGGAAACAAGGGGTGACGGAGGTGAAGAAAGTCTGACTCCAGGCTGTGTGTGTTCAGCTTTACTTCATGAACGTTGTTTTGGGTTTGGGCTCAGTGAGGAGCCATGTTGAGTCAGGTGTGTGTGTGTGTGTGTGTGTGTGTGTGTGTGTTTCACACTGAGGACTTTGAAGTGCCAAAGTGAGGACGTTACTTTTAAGTGGAGACATTTCAGAACCGTCTTAAAACAACACTACCCATGAGCCTCAGCCGTCGACGAAGGAATCCGCAATAAAAATGATGAAAGCCGATAATAAACCCGTGAGATCTCGTGTCCACTGGGTTTGACAACAGACAACAGGATGTGATCGTCGACGGATAATCTGGTTCAAACACAGATCCAGGTAGAAATCCAGCGTCATCACCATCTTGTCAGTGTGTGTGTGTGTGTGTGTGTGTGTGGGACCTGTCCCAACGTGCCCACGCTGCCGGCTGCTGTCGCCGCGACGAGCCGCCTCCATCCATCACGTCCAGCGGCCTGTCGTCGCCTCTTAAACCCCTGACACCTTCACCGCGTTACCCGAGAAGTCGCTCCTCCTGACCGGCTTTTGTCTCCGGCGGGCGCGTTGACAGACTCCCGTGTCGCCCTGCGAGACGCTCACTGAGGCCGACATGCAAAGGAATTCAGCGCGCGGCCTCTGGACGGCGGGGGACAAACCGCTCGTCAGGGATCGACGGAGGCGGTCGCTCGGGAAACGGACAGATTTATGGCTGTGGACGGATCCAGTCGACACTGAAGGTAAATCTGGTGTTTTCAGACAAAACACTGAAAGGTTTCAGCTGCAGAGGCTGTCATCATCGCGCCACACACACACACACACACACACACACACACACACACACACACACACACACACACACACACACCTTCACGTCTCATTACACAAAGTGAAGCAGCTCACAGTGATGACGGAGCTGTTTGTGGAAACTCGGCAGCACACCCGCAGCCTCCACAACGAACGC
>NC_061524.1:20482500-20512500 GCF_022379125.1 Scophthalmus maximus | reverse complement strand
CGAGAGAAAATCAAACCAGACGATGAAAATGTCCGCCAATTCACTGCTCGCTTCATAAACCCGGAACCAAAACCAGGTCGGATCAGGATCAGAACCTGACGGACATGGAATTTTGATACCAGATGCTGATACCAATATTAGGGAGTAAAAACTAAATCTGACACTGATATATCAGCCAACAAAGAAATGTAACAGGGGCTTGATATTTTACAGTCTAACCATAAACTATATCATAAATAACTATAAACAAAATGAAAACACAAATATTTATAGAACTTGAATTAAGAAAAAAATTTTTTTAATTTAAAACGTGAACACAAATGCATTGTTTTGTCATTGTGCATTGTCTTTTTTGTCAGCAAACTTAAACGCACACGATATCGATATATATCTGTGAAAGGCGTCAGCAAACCTATCAGGTCAATGCAGCGGACACGCTCTGTCGGTCACATTCGTTTCTTTTACTTTCGAAATACAAGATGGCAACCGGCACTGGCACAGCAGATAGAAGAAACAGCCTGTTCCTGGTTGACTCTGCTCACACTGACCAATCAGAGGCCACACAACCATCAGAGGCCACACTGACCAATAAGAGGCGACCCGGCCAACCAGAGGCCACAATCACAGGGCCACACGACAAATTAGAGGCCACACTGACCAATCAGAGGCCACAAGACCAACCAGATGCCATAGACCAAGCAGAGGCCACACTGACCAATCAGAGGCCACATGACCAACCAGATGCCATAGACCAAGCAGAGGCCACACTGACCAATCAGAGGCCGCAAGACCAATCAGAGGCCACATGACCAACCAGATCCCACACGACCAATCAGAGGCCACACTGACCAATCAGAGGCCAAACGACCAACCAGATGCCATAGACCAAGCAGAGGCCACACTGACCAATCAGAGGCCGCACGACCAATCAGAGGCCACATGACCAACCAGATCCCACAAAACCAATCAGGGGCCACACGACCAACCAGATGCCACACGACCAATCAGAGGCAACACTGACCAATCAGAGGCCACACGACCAATCAGAGGCCACATGACCAACCAGATGCCACACGACCAATCAGAGGCCACACTGACCAATCAGAGGCCACACGACCAATCAGAGGCCACATGACCAACCAGATGCCACACGACCAATCAGAGGCCACATGACCAACCAGATCCCACACGACCAATCAGAGGCCACACTGACCAATCAGAGGCCAAACGACCAACCAGATGCCATAGACCAAGCAGAGGCCACACTGACCAATCAGAGGCCGCACGACCAATCAGAGGCCACATGACCAACCAGATCCCACACAACCAATCAGAGGCCACACGACCAACCAGATGCCATAGACCAAGCAGAGGCCACACTGACCAATCAGATCCCACACGACCAATCAGAGGCCACACTGACCAATCAGAGGCCGCACGACCAATCAGAGGCCACATGACCAACCAGATCCCACACAACCAATCAGAGGCCACACGACCAACCAGATGCCACACGACCAATCAGAGGCCACATGACCAACCAGATGCCACACGACCAATCAGAGGCCACACGACCAACCAGATGCCATAGACCAAGCAGAGGCCACACTGACCAATCAGATCCCACACGACCAATCAGAGGCCACACTGACCAATCAGATGCCACACGACCAATCAGAGGCCACACAACCAACCAGATGCCACACGACCAATCAGAGGCAACACTGACCAATCAGAGGCCACACGACCAATCAGAGGCCACATGACCAACCAGATGCCACACGACCAATCAGAGACCACACGGCCTCGTTCCCACAGATCAACATCACAAGCACCGCAGACGAAAGACAGGCCGCCTCAATCAACCGTCCGGTTTACAGCAGGCTCAGCGCCGTGTCGCCCAATCACACACACACACACACACACTCTCTCTCTAACACAAACAGAGCTTCCTGTCGGAGGCCGTGGGTCTGTCTCCAGGTGAGCAAACACAACGGGTTCATACAAATAAACAGCGGAGACGCAAGTTTGGATGGACTGATTGGCCAGATCGGACCAGAACGCCACCAGTCGCCATCCAGATGTGGCCCGTTTAGGCCTTTGGTTAAACATTTACTCAGGGGGGAGGGGGGAGGGGAAGGGGTGTGTGAGTGTGTGTGTGAGCAGGTTCTTACTGCGTTGACGTGAGTTTACTCAAGTATGAAGAATAATCATTGATTCGTAATAAGTTTAAGAAACATAAACTAAAAATCAGTACATGTAATCACACCGTGTGGCCAGAAGTATGTGGACGTGAGGGCACTCACACACTCTGCTTCTGTCCTTTGAGTGTGTGTGTGTGTGTGTGTGTGTGTGTGTGTGTGTGTGTGTGTGCGTGTTGTAAGGAATGAATGAAAGAGTGGAAAGTAGCCGGTGACGGTTGAGGTCGATTCAAATTCTTCCTGGAGAGGAGCCAACAAACACACGCACACACACACACACCTCAGTGGATGAACACGACTGAGTCCCTCAAAGGAAACTTCTGCATTAAAAGAGACAAACTGCCGCAGATCATCAGTGTTAAGGGATCATTCCGCTCTGTCTGTGTCCTGGGTATAATTACAAAACACAGATTCCATCTCGAGTCCTCACAGACTCTAGTCTGTTGACTTTGTTCGTCTCCGAAACTTTTTTCTCCCATTTTCAACGTGAACAATCCAAACCACAACAAAAAACAAGCAACCGATCAACAGATCCACATCGAGCCTCATCATCATCATCACCACCAGCGAATCCAACAGCATGTGGTTTCTGCGCTAAGGTGCGCCTCCTGTGCGTTTTTACGCACTGAGAGATCAAATGAAAAAACGCGGTCTTACCTCGGCGGTTCTGGATCTTCACCGTCACGTCGGCGGGCTCCCACAGGTCGCGCGCCAGGTACAGGCGCCCTGAGTCCCGCTCGATCTGGACCGGCGAGTGCGCCTCCGACATCACCTCGAACCACCGCTGCTCGAACCTCTGGTCCGGCACCGTGAACACCAGGTCCCCGACTCGGACGTGGTCCGGGACGGTCACCGTGTAGGTCAGCTCCTCGGACAGAGCGCGGGGCCTTCGCCGCTGCCCGTGGCGCCGGACGTCGACGCGCAGGAACACCGGCTCACCGATCAGCGTCACGTCCCCGCCGTCCCTCACGAAGAGCCGCAGGGTCACCCGGCGGTGCCCCCGGAGGGACCCGACCAGCCTCACCTGGCCGCTCAGGGGAACCACGTGCAGCAGGTGAGACTCCGGCGACGCGTAAAAGGTGACGCGTCCGTTCCGCTCCGCGTCGCTGTCCTTCGCGTCAAAGCGGGCCACCTCGGCACCGAGCGGCGTCAGCTCGTCCACGTCAACCGTCACGTTCCCGCCGGTGAACCGGGGGATGTTGTCGTTCCTGTCAGACACCTCCACCTGAATGGCGGTCGGTGTCCCCGGACACGGCGGCGGCAGCTGCACCCGCAGCTCGTACATCGCTATAAACTCCCGGTCCAGCGCTTTGGTGGAGACCAGACCCAGATGTCCCCCCCGGTGGTCCCGGTGTCCGCGGCGGTGAACGAGCTTAAAATCCGACGCGTAATCCCCCAGCAGGCTGGCACCGAAGTCCGCACCGGGGCAGCCGCCGGTTTCCAGAGGCAGCGTCACCCCGTCCACCGGCGTCCCGGCCGGAGAGTTCTCCGCTATTTGGCCGAAGCAGCGCGCTGGATGCCCGGGCCGCGCGGAAAGACGCACCGGTGAGACGAGCAGCAGGAGGAGGAGGAGGAGGAGGAGGAGGAGGTGCGGGGGCACCGGTCCGTTCACAGCTCCGGTCATGTTTCCATCAAACCCGTGTGTCAGTCGCAGAAGACAGCGAAGTGTCCGCCACAAGAACCCACCGGCGACTTGTTAACGATCCGATGTCAACGCTTCTGTGCGTAAAAAGCAAAGTTTCCTGATGAAGGAAATCGAGTAATCTTCACTTTCTTAAACGATCCACTTCATTTCCACTTTAGTCCGTTTGGTGAGTGAAATGAAAAACGTCCGCTGATACTCCTCCAGTTCGTTCATGAATCACCTTTACGCACGAACGGGAGAAAAACTAGTGGTGGTAAAAAATAATATTCACAGTTCAAATATGATCCCTCACGGAGGAGGAGGAGGAGGAGGAGGAGGAGGATGAAGATGCACCAAGTTGCCCCAGAGTTTCCGGAGAGTCTCCAACGTCTCCACCGGAGGATGGATCACACTGACGGGCGCAGAGAGACCCAGCAGCCTCCATGTGGCTCGAACGGTGCCGCCCACCACCGGAGGAGAGAGGCCAATCAGAGATAAGGACCCCCAGGGTGAGTGACAGGCCGCAGGCCCCGCCCCCAAACAGGCTGCGAGTAAGCTCTGAGAGAGAGAGAGAGAGAGAGAGAGAGAGAGAGAGTTAGAGAGAGAGAGTTAGAGAGAGAGAGAGAGAGAGAGAGAGAGTTAGAGAGAGAGAGAGAGAGAGAGAGAGTTAGAGAGAGAGAGAGAGAGAGTTAGAGAGAGAGAGAGAGAGAGAGAGAGGGAGAGAGAGAGAGAGAGAGGGAGAGAGAGAGAGGGAGAGAGAGAGAGAGAGGGAGAGAGAGAGAGGGAGAGAGAGAGAGAGAGGGAGAGAGAGAGAGAGAGAGAGTTAGAGAGAGAGAGAGAGAGAGAGAGGTGGACCCATGTGATCGTCTTCTGACGTCATTTACAGGTATGACACAGTTTCTACAGATGATGAAAAACATTTTTATAATAATATAATAGCATTTAAGATGCATTATGAGTTCATCCTGAAGAATTGAATGTGGGGAATTTAACATTTAACTTGAATATCAACAATAAAATGTTAAATCCATCACATGACGACTTTTCAAGTTTTTACATTCATCACCTTTATTTTTGCACCAGAAATGAAAAAAAAGTGACAAAGCAGCATTTTGACTTTGCCATAACAAATGGATTTGTGATATTAATTATTATCCATTAGTTTAATTGACATACATCTGTCATTCGGCAGCATTCGGCTCGACTGGGCCTTATCGCAGCGATCATTGTTCCCCTGGACCAGTCTGTTGACCTTTGACCTCTGCCCTTTGCACTGTGACACATACAGGAACCGACATGATGACATTGTGTTTCCTTGATTCTAAAAATAAATTCTATAAAGGTTTCATTCTTTTTTTTTTTAATCCCTAAAATTCCCTCAGTTCGGGAACTGAACTCATTCCCAAACTCATTATCTCACTTGCCACTTGTGGAATACAGCTACTGACACCGATAGTATTGATTATGTGTGGTCAGTTCTTTAAATATCATCTAACTGTTCCGTCACCTTCACCTCGAAGGAGACAGAAACGTCCAAAAACCAAAACTGTCTTTTATTCATCTACGTATTTCTTAATTTATTCACATCTTTACATTTCAACGGTGACAGACAGAAGCACAACAATCACTCATTGATCTTCTTTTTTTTTTTTACTTTCTCAAACCAGATCTCTTCATTTGGATTATTCAGGAGTAATCATTTAATTTGGGGAATCGAACCGCCGACCCCTGCCTGGAAGGGTCGTTTACCGCTTCCTATCTCCGCAGTAATGAGGACGACCTGCGGCAGCCGTCGTCTATCAGCGAGGATCTTTTCAATAAAACTAAAAAAAATAGCGATTTGCTGAGATCAATGTTTCTCTTTGAGAATTTTTTCTTCAGATGAACACAGTCGTTTTTCCACTCTGGTAAAAATCAAACCAGGCGCGTGTGTGTGCGTGCGTGTGTGTGTGTGTGTGTGTGTGTTTGATGGCTTTTTAAAAGGCTAAATGAAAAGCGTCTCCGGCCTCTGATCACAGACGTCGGCGTGAAAAGAGTGAATTAAATTCCCTTCCCTCCGTTGTTTTAAACGTTCTTGATTTTAAACGTTCTTTGGTTTTAAACGTTTGTGGTTTTAAACGTTCTTGGTTTGAAACCTTCCTGGTTTTGACGTGATGAGATGAATCCGCTGCAGCTCATCACTGCCTGTGAGCAGATCCTGTGGACGGCGTCTAACTCGAAGGAGTTTCTCGAGCGGGGAGCTACTGTCAAGCCTCGGGATGTTTTTGTGTACACGCCCCCTTGAGTCCACAGAGGGACTCTCTGATCTGAAAGAAATTTAGTGAAACGTTGTCCCCGAGGTCACGAGAACCAACTCCACGTTGTTGCGTTTGAAATTTAGCTCCGGTGCAACTCAGGCGACGTGTTGGCCGCGGCCCCGCTCCATCGGTCACGCTGCTCCGAGTCCTCCACCAGGGAAACGCTCGGAGCAGAAACTCAGCCTGGGTGGGAGGAAGAAAAACAAAACGCTCTAAACCTCGTTGCACG
Source organism: Scophthalmus maximus (assembly GCF_022379125.1). Lineage (NCBI taxonomy): Eukaryota > Metazoa > Chordata > Actinopteri > Pleuronectiformes > Scophthalmidae > Scophthalmus > Scophthalmus maximus. Next base: position 20,506,149 of record NC_061524.1, on the reverse strand, counting down.
GAGCAGAAGTGGCGAACAAACACGCCGTCTTCATCAGAGGAACCCGCTCCGCTCGCCATGTGTCCGTGCTGCTGTGGTGAGACATCGCGTCGGCGCCGCCCACGTGAATCCCCCGTTGCACCGGAGCTAGCGCTAGTCAGGGCCGGCTGGATCGTGACCGGCTGATGCCGAATCCCCATAAAGTATGTCAGTCATGGCTCCACCGGAAGGTGAGTCGCGTTCAGACGGTTATCTATTAGATACATTTATTTACAACACATCAGAGTATCAATTTAAATAATTTAAAAGACGAGGAGCCCTATTAACATATTACACTCCGTAACCCTCAGCAGACTTCTAACCTTAGCCACAAAGGGACAGCGTCAACGCTCGGTCGCCACTTGGCCGAAGGACTTTCCCTCCGGCTCCGAGTGTTGAGAAACACCTGCTACAAATGGAACGACCTCCGCCAAGCAGGTGATGTTTTCACCCCCCGTCTGTTTGGTCCACAGATGAGACGCCCGATCCGGGTTACGCGAAATTCGTGTCCACCCGCAACTTTGCATTGATTTTGTTTCTACTCGCGGGAATAACGTGCATCACGTTTGGCTTGAACGCAGCATTCGGCTCGACTGGGCCTTATCGGAGCGATGAGCTCTACTGAGAGACATTCTAGTTTACACGTCTTCTCAAATGTTTCATTTGTTGTAATCTGATTGTGTACACGTAATCCATTACTGCCCATCCCTGGAAATGACACGCGTCACATCCATAATGAAACGCACGTCTGAGTGGAGACTCAGTGACGGCAGGTATCGCCTCCGTCAAATGGCTGGAAGCTGCGCGGCGGTCGTCATCAATACCAGGCTCTGTTACACACTGATGATTCCACCCAGAGGCAGCTTTGCTAAATAAACCGTGGTTACACACACACACACACACACCTTGTCGACCCTGTGATCACGCCGGGCTCATTTCATTATGCCACACGAAGGGATTTTCAACACATGCAAACGAGTTTAATTAAGCCGAAATGAATTAGTCGTTGGAGTGTGAGAGGATGGAGGATGTGTAAATGTGCAGCGGCGTGGAGGTGGATCAGATCACTCGTGTAATGGGACGCGAGACACAGGAGGTTTAACGGCACGGCGAGATTTGCAGCGCGTCACTAAGCGCCCAACAGACGAGGCTCGTCTAGACGGCGGACATCAGCTGAGACCCCCGTCACCACGACGACGACAACCACGTCCCAACGTTAAAATAAAAAATAAAAAAACATGTTTCCTCCTTGACCCTCACAAAGTTCAGGAGGCCTTCATCACCCGCTCCTCCTCCTCTGCAGAGGAAACAGTGAGTGAGCTGTGATGAAAGAGTGCGACTGAGTAGGTTTGACGGGACATTTGACACCGTCGGCCTCCGCTGCTGCAGTTTGGCCTCGGACAGCTGTCGGACGCTGAGGAGCGCAAGGGGCAGCGGAGGAAACGGCAAAGGTCGCAGGTTCAAATCCCAGACCGTGGTGGTGGGCCGACACCAAAACGCGCCGCGGTGAGATTAGCCGGGGCGACGCTGACACTCAGACCGGAGATGAGCGCTTTCCACACTGTGTTGAAATCAGACTTCAGCCATGTGAGGCCGTCGTCCTCATCGGGACAGATGGTTTCAATTGAGAGGAGGAGGAGGAGGAGGAGGAAGGTGAGCGACAGTTATCCTCCACCTTCCATCTGTCCAAAATGTCACGGAGCAATCTGAGAACCATCAACCCGACCGACGAGTGGGGAACACGTGTGTGTGTGTGTGTGTGTGTGTGTGTGTGTGTGTGTGTGTGTGTGTGTGTGTGTGTGTGTGTGTGTGTGTGTGTGTGTGTGTGTGTGGTGTGTTATTAATAACAGGTTCCAAATGACATTTTGAATTGAGTGGTATTTCCCTTTAAGTACAAAGCTGAATCTCACTGTTGCACGTGACCGAAGAGTCTCAGACGGATGCAAACTGAGTGATTACTACCCTCTGTATGCGCACACACACACACACACACACACACACACACACAGAGACACACACGACACACACACACTTCATGCAGTGACAGCAATAATAATTACGCCTGATGGATGAATGAAAAAAGAGAAAACTGGCAGAGTGAAACACTTAAACACTTGACGGCTGTCGGAGTCTTCAGTGTTGAAAATGTGCTACACACGCACGCACACACACACACACACACACGCACGCACGCACACACACACACACACGCACGCACGCACACACACACGCACGCACGCACGCACACACACACACACACACTCTCGGGCCTTTTGAAGCTATTTCTTTCCACTCTTCCCTCTCTCGTAATTGTGTGTTCAGAGAGCTGTCAATCAGACGACGCCGGCGTCGCTCACCTCCAGACTGGCGGAGCGAGAGATGCGACATTCCCACACAGAAATAACTGTTTTGTTTGTTTAGTCGGACCGAATGGGAAAAGCAGAAAAAATACGAAAATATTTTTCTGTCACCGAAAAAAACGTAACTTTTCAAAAATAAGATGCGGAAATTAAACCAAAACAACGTCTCACACGGTGAGTTGTTCAGAAACTCTTTCACAAACAGCAGAGTTGGATTTTAACCATGTAGTCACCCCGTGTTTTGGAAATTGGAAGTGCTTCAGCTTGTGCTCCTATTTCAAAAAATCTCATGTCAAGGTTGAACTACAACATCAGTCGAGCTCAGACCTCCACCGCCGAGACCCAACAGTCCTTAAAGTCCCCGTCCACTCACATTCCTCTCCTGGAACGATGAGATTTCTGTTTCACTTCTCTGCAATTTGAAATTCAAATTGGATTTGGTACGTCACAAATACAGAAAACCAATCGCTGTCGAACATGCAAATGTGAGGCAAAGAAACCGGAAAACTTCCAGTGCAGCAGAGGCAGCAGACAGTTAGCGTTAGCATAAGCAGTTAGCATCCACGACAGGACGGCAGGTGTGTCAGAAGACAGTTAGCATTAGCATCCACGACAGGACGGCAGGTGTGTCAGCAGACGGTAAGCATTAGCATTAGCATCCACGACAGGACGGCAGGTGTGTCAGCAGACGTTAGCATTAGCATTAGCATCCACGACAGGACGGCAGGTGTGTCAGCAGACGGTTAGCATTAGCATTAGCATCCACGACAGGATGGCAGGTGTGTCAGCAGACGGTTAGCATTACCATTTAGCATCCACGAGAGGACGGCAGGTGTGTTAGCAGACGGTTACCGTTTGCATTAGCATCCACTAGAGGACGGTAGTTTCGTCAGCAGACAGTTAGCATTAGCAGTTAGCATCCACGAGAGGACGGTAGGTGCGTCAGCAGACAGTTAGCATTAACATCCACTAGAGGACGGTAGGTGTGCCAGCAGACAGGTAGCGTTGGCATTAACAGTTGATGAGAGTTTATGGCTGAATGTTGCCACTAGCCGTCTTGTGGTCATGTCAAGAGACATGAAACATCAAATCTCTCTCTCTCTCTCACTCTCACAGAATCAGTCGGTAAACGTGTCTGGTAGTTTTCATGAATTATTCTCTGTGAAACGAAAAACTTCTGTCTCAATGTTTAAAAGGAAGAGATCAATCGTTCTTGGCTCCGCCCCCTTTGTCCAGATCCACACCGACATGTAATGGTTTCTTCCTTCGCTCCATGTTCCCTCCTTCCACCAGGTTTACTTTTGCGTCATCCTGCTGACAAACATCACCTTGGTGGCGAAGGTATTTAACAACGTCTCTCTACAGTACAGTGAAAAGTCTCAACATCTTCGGGAAACAGATCTGGGGCCGAACATTTGTAAAAAAAAAAAAAAACTCCAAAAACTCAAACGTGGCCTTGCAGCATTTTTCTCTCTGAGCTGGATGCGAGCGGACAGGCAGCTGCCGCAGTAAAGAAAAAGCCGGCGCAGCACAGAACCAACCAGCCTTTGGAAAAATCACCCCAACAGTCTGGAGACCAGATTCCAGGATCAAAAGATGAAAAGGCTGATTCGCGGCAAAACTGTAGTTTCTGATAGATCGGAGATTCTGAGGACGACCGAGGGGGCCAACCTGATCTGTTTAAAGGGCCTTTGGGAGAAGAAAAACCAGGAAACCAAGAGCAGCATTGATCTGTAGTGTCTGTTCCGACTGACGCAACACAAGGGAGTTATCAAAGTCAGATTTGAGTTTTTTTTAACTGAAAACAAGACAACATGGAAAAAAGAAACAGAATAATCAGGAACAAAAGTCCTTCGAACTCAACGGCCGCTGCGTTGGGTAAATCCACTTCATGCGTCTCTCGTGTTTCACTCAGCCTTCGTCCACACCGACACGTTTAACTTTCAAAACTCATCACTGGGTTGCTACGGTTACGCCCCGCATCCACGCGATTCCCGAGTTTTCCAGCCTCTGAGTCGGACACTTGTGGAAACGCTGCTAGTTGTGTTCCAGTCTGTTAAATGGGGAGGCAGACGGCGCCCCACCTTCTCTTCTCTGATTGGTTCTCACCGGTCACGAAGGTAAAGCGTCGCTAACACTTCCTGTCAGTGGCCGTTCCACCTCGTCGTCGTCACCATCGCTGTCCCTCTTCAGAAGAGTTTCTGTTACTGTTACTGTTACTTCCTGTTTACACCTGAACGGTCATGTGACACGTGTCTTCAGGTGAGCTAGTGTGGACGGAGATCATTTCTGATACGGAGTTAAACTGGACTGAGATCGGTTTTATCACTTATAATTAAGTTTAGGGTTTATTTCACCCCTGCAGGATTTCACAAGAACTGCAAAACACTACTTGCACATTTTGTATATAAAGTATAATGTTTTTTTACAGTCATTTGTATTGTTCTTTTCTATTCTTATTGTATATTGTTTTGCTATATTTTATCATCTACCTCTTCCCTGATGCCTTTGACTATTTCTGCCGCTGTAACAAGTGTATTTCTCCAGTGTGGGATTAATAAAGTCTTATTTCCACGGAACACTCGGTTGAAAGATGAGACACGGGCCAAAAAAGAATCCATGAAATGTTGGCGCAGATCGGGACAAAGGGGCGGAGCCAGGACTGCTTTAAAATGACCTTCCTAAACGTTTGTGAGTTTGTTTGTCTTTTACATTTTCACAGATTTCCCAGGAAAAATAATAATGTTTCTTGATGAAAAAAAAATGAGTGTGAGATTTGGTGCCGATCTAAATCAAAATCTGGATGTAGCGGTTGTAAATGTGGTGTCATGAGGAGACCGTTGGTTTCTTGGCGGCAAAATGAGCTCTACGGGGTGATGTTCTAGTTTTAAAAGGAAAACATATTTTACAGCACAGCTGTAACAATGAACAGTGTGTGTGTGTGTGTGTGTGTGTGTGTGTGTGTATGTGTGTGTGTGTGTGTAGGAGTGTGTGTGTGTGTGTGTATGTGTGTGTGTGTGTGTGTGTGTGTGTGTGTGTGAGAGTGCCTCCCCCAACTACACCTCTGGCTGTAAAACACAGTCCATCACCGGCACTACGACGAAATGTCGAAACACATTGAGGCAGAACACGAAACTCGAACCTCTCGATGAATCTGCGTATGAAAACCAACACGGACTGACAGAAGCCGTCCTGTGTCTCATGGCCGCGCAGCCGAGTTCGTCTACGTATCAACGGCCTCCACACTGCGACGTGAACATCGGTCCGGACCCGGAGCGTCTGCGTCGAAACAGTGAAGCGTGCAGAGAAGCCCAGCGCTGCGGGCGCGCTCCGTCTTTTGGGGGGGAAAGTGACAGAGTCAGTAGATTCTATATTAAGATCCTCTCCTCCTCCTCCGACAGCCAGTGTTTCCATCCCTCTCTCTCCTCCGCAGGCCGTCCTGCCGCTGTCAGCGCAGGGCAGCCGGAGATATGGGGCTGATCTTACAACCCCACGTTGTGTTTTAACGTTGTCTCTGTATAACGCCGGGCCCAGAGGATTTATTGTCCAACAGTGAGTTCGTACACTGTCATCCGTCGTGACACCACAGAAGAAGAACGTCTGTGCTCAGTAATCCAGATCAGCCCACAGGAGCTGACTGGGGCTAACTAGCTAGCATTGCGTCCGGTGTGAACGCACCATAATAACAGTGATGGTGTCTTTGTTCCCTTTCGACTGTCCCGGGACGCTGCGTCAGCGAGAGGCCCTACACAAACAGAACTGGGCCATCGTTGTTATGAATTACACCAGAGTAACCGATTCATTGATTAGTTGTTTGGTCCATAAAATGTCATAAAATGGTGAAAACCCCAGTGTGTCTGGGGGCATCTGGTGGTAAAGTTGTATTCTGGACCGTTTTCTGCAACCGCATTTCATGCTGCGTTCCATTACGCCTCAGAAACGCTCGGACCGCGGAGCTCGAGGCGGTGATTTTTTTACGACCTCCCGAGTCGCAGTGGAACCGGAAAGCAGCAGAACACGACGTAGCAAACATGGAGACTCACACGGCGGTCGGGTCCACCTCATGTCACTACATTTAACTCATTCAGAGTTGACGAAAAAACATTTGTTGTTTGTTGCAACAAGAAGAATGGGTGGGCAGGAAAGTATGGAGGGAAGGATCTTTAAAAACTGATGATGTTGGGAAATAATCAGCTATAGACTAATAAAAACTATCTCCTCTGAAGCTTGGGCTCAAGCTGAATTTAGTCGAGCGTTGCTGTCAAAGAAAAGGCTTTCAGAAACACAAACGCTGACGTTAAACTGTGTCTCTCTTCAGCTCCGCTGTTGGCCAGATTTCTCTCAGCACCGTGTGGAGCTGCAGGTCCTGAATCAGGCTTAATGACCGTGGCCTCTTCCTCCCGCCGGCTGCTGCTGTGACTGACGGCCCGACAGCTCGTGATGAATGATGTTCTCCGCCTCGACAGGCCTGAAACCAACGCCAGGCGGTGGGAGGTGATTCAGCTGCTAAACATCAGCCCTCCCCTCCCCTCCTCCCGGAGCTAGGCCCCGCCACTGTAATGAGCCCCTCGCTCCGTTTCAGCCAAAGGGGCCGAGGCCGAGCGACGAGGTGCCGAGCGTGACGCGGTGACGGAGCTGAGCTGAAACACCAAGGCTGTGTGTATGTGGACATTAAGTCACAAACTGCTGTGACACTGGGCTGCAAATATAAATACGTTAGATTCAAGTTGTGCAGACTGGCATTAAGAAAAAATGGTAAACAATATCCTGGACCTCCTGCAACAGCCTGTGGTGCAGACAGACCTGTTATTTCTAGCAATAATTCTAAATAAAGATGGACGACATGTCGCCTCGCGAAAGTAAAGCAAAATCATCTCTACTGCCCCCTGGTGTCTGGCTGCAGTACAGGTCATAAGCCCCGCCCCCTCAATGTTAGCAGATAGGACTTGTAGATGTTAAATAATTGTTTCCACTGATTGTTTGTTCACGTGTTCATGTTTATGATCACTTTGCTTCTCATTAGTTATTTGTTGATTTGAAAGCGGGGCTGAGACATTCTGATTGACGGCTGACGCTGACTCACGATTGGCCGAGAGCTTGTGTATGGGCGGGACCTCGATGCCACGGCTCCACTCCACGATCACCACTATGCAGATATAATCTTCGTACAGTGACAAGAACGCGCAGATGCTTCATCCATCTTTACATAATGGTTTCTAGATCTTAGACCCATAACGAACTTCATCACAATTTCTATTTTCCAATAAAAGTCCTGTATGAGATGATCAATTTCGTTCTTTACAAGCTTTTGGTTTATTTTATTTTTAAAAAGATAGAAATTATAAATTGTGTGAATATATATATAAGGAATCAAAAAATGAAATATGTCTGCTGTATACATCACAGCCTTTCACTATATAATAAACATTATCTGCCCGAAAAGGAGTAGGAGAAGCAACATGCTTATCCAGTCCTGCCCACCCATTCTATACAATAATAGTTTGAATAATATTTTTTTATTTTTAAACAGTCTGATATTTTTAACCGAAGTTTTTTTTTTATATACAATCGACTGACGTTGAACACTGAACCAGAGATTAGTTCCAGAAATCTCTGAACGCACAGAATGACACTCAAGAAGTTCTGACTTCTCTTAGAAAACGGTCTCTCTGGTCCAGATCAATTATCTCACGTCACTGACGAGCCGAGAACGTGTTTCATATTTCTCACGATGACTTGAAGAGCTCCACGCCTCAACCATCAAAGAGCCACAGAGCTCCCCAGTGTGCAGGCAGGAAATATGTTTCCATCCTTGAGAACCCGCCGAGCTGTAAAACATCTCTGTCGTCGACGTACAGGCGTCGTCAACGTTCTCAGACGGCCAGACCGTCAGTTCTTCATCACCGCCCGTCCTTGATCGGTTCAGAGTCGGAACTCTGTGACCTCTCAGAGAGAAAAATCTTCACCCACCTCACACTTCTGATTGGATGCTTGAAACGTAAGCTGCTCTGTAGGGAGAACGCCAAGGAGGAGTATGAGGGCCAGTCATAAGAAAGAAAAAATGAGGGCGAAGTTTTTTTATATTTTCTTTTCGACCATAAAGTTGAAATGTTGAGAATGAAGTTGAAATACTACTTCGACAATAAAGTTGAAAATTGTGACACAGCAGCACCAAACAACCAGATGTTGATGTTTTGCTAAGCTAACGCTGGCTGCTAACCAAGTTGTAAAGTTGCGATGTTATTATTGACAGGTTGAATCTGGAAGAAACGATGCGGTGACAACGGGTGTTTGCACATGAACGTCAACGTGTGTCCTCCTGACACGATAACGTTCAATTGCAAACAACCGTTAATGAATTTTGGAGGCGCGCAGTGACCGAAGCTAGCGTAGCTTTGCTAATGTCAGTTAGTGTGCATGTGTGACAGCTGAACTGGGACCACAACAAGGGCGTTTAGGGCTATTTCGACATTAATCTCGACATTTCATCTTTATTCTGGACATTTCAACTTCATTATTGACATTTAGACTTTAATCTCGACATTTCGTCTTTAATCTCGACATTTAGACTTTACTGTTGAAATGTTAAATAAATAAATAAAAATCTTCCCTCTCATTAATAAAAAAGAAAAATCTTCCCCCTCATTTTTTGTCTCTTATGCCTGGCACTGATACTCTTCCGTAGAACGCAAATGTCCCCCCGGGGACGAAGCACATTGTATTTGTGCTGCACAACAAAAAAACTAGGAGCTAAAAGACAATAAGAGCGTGTGACGTCCCTCTGTGGGCTTGTCCAGAACACAACTTACTGAAATTATTATTATTATTATTATTTTACACTTTTTGAACTACTGTTAGTGGAGCTTCAAATGTGTGCCTACATGAACTCTGCACACAATCAATACATTTTCTAGTGTGAGTGAGTAAAATTACCTTCACAGTCAAGCTACAAATTACAGCTTTCTGGACTGTTCAATCAATTTTTTTTTTCTTTCAAATGAACGGGGGTCACGCAGTGAAATAAAAAGACGACTGGTTAAAGCTGTGGGGGGGTTCTTCTTCTTCTTCTTCTTCTTCTTCTTCTTCTTCTTCTTCCCCGTCTGGGACAAAATTTAGGTTTTAACAACTCGATAGTCAAACTCTCTGGAATATGACAAAAAGAAGAAGACAGAAATCGCAGCTCATCCCTTGATCCTCATCTCTCGCGACTCGTTGTGTTTCCCGCTCTTTGTCAGTGAACAATGCAGCCGCGCTGGATTTTTATTTGTTATTATCCTGTTATGAAAATGATAGCCTGTCACGTCCACGAGGACCTCAGACGTTAAACGCCTGAACAATCATCACACACGAGCCCTTTTTTTCCCATCAATAACTCCCGACAAGCCAGCGGAGGATTAATGTTCCCGTCTCACGATATCGTCTGTGTTTGGACTGTTTCCATGACAGACGGCTGGATCGGCCTTGACGGGGCTGAATTTAAAAGCATCTAAACAACAAGAGCGATCGCACAATTATGGTTTTGGCGTTTAGTTTAGTTTTACTTTTAAAACATGAAGAATTTTGAGACTGTTAAACAATGTTCAACTCTATGTAGCTAGAACACTGTCACCGAACACTGAACAGGGCGGTGCTACCGAACTAGCCACCGATGCTAAAGACTACTAGCCTGGTAATTAGCAGCTTGCTAGCGTGGAAAAAAAGACATATTGTAAACCAAAGACTTATTAACTGTTCTCTGACGATGTAATGAAGCTAAACAATGTCAGGTACGGTAACATTAGCTTGAATTTGGTTTGTTTGCCTTTGTATTTGCAATGATTCAATTCAGTCAGCTAGCGGCCTAGTGTTAGCTCGCCAAAGCTAAGGCAACGACTAGGAGAGTTCTTCCGTTTTATGGTCAGTGGCTAATGTTAGCGATTAGCTGGCGCATCACGCATCAGCAGCAGCTGTGTATTAGGGAATAAAATGTGCCTGTATTATTAATTTCTGCGAACATAGTACGTTTTTAAATATAAAAGCCGTCAGGTCTAAAGTGTGGGCAAGAAGACATCTGAATGAAAATACTCTATCTGTGTGTGTGTGTGTGTGTGCACACGTGTGTGTGTGTGTGTGTGTGTGTGTGTGTGTGCGCGTGTGCGTGTGTGTGCACGTGTGTGTGTGTGTGTGTGTGTGTGTGTGTGTGTGTGTGTCAGACGCGGACAATAGATGGAGTCTGTATAGTTTCAGACGATCTGACCGTTGGAAAAAGGGATTAAGTATGAAGACAGTGACAGTTTCAGATGGAAACACTAAACCACACACACACACACACACACACACACACACACACACACACACACACACACACTTTCTCTCATATGGCATATGTTCCGTCTCTGTCTCTAGCCCCCCCACCCCTCACTGACTCTATCTGGTGAAGTTCGAGTCTGTCAGTCTGTTTCCTGCTGCTTGTTAGTGTTAGTGTGTGTGTGTGTGTGTGTGTGTGTGTGCGTGTGTGCGTGTGTGCGTGTGTGAGCTGACTGACAGACTGTTAATCTTTCACCTCCTCTTCATCTCCACTAAACTCTTCCATCCTTTCACCTTCCCCCCCCCAGTCATCTCTGACACACACTGAAACATCTGCTGCCGTACTTTTCTTCTTTCTTTTATCTGGGCCATAATAATCGTGTGGTCACTTGAGCGACTCTTTCCCTCTTGTTTCTCACATCACACAGATTCTCCGTGTCATGTGACCGGTCTTCCTCCTCTGACCTCCTTTCTCATCTCTTCTTCTCCTCCCCTGTCCACTCCTCTCACTTTCTCTCCCTTTCCCTTTGGAGTCACGTCTCCTTCTCTTTTCTCCTCTTTCCTCTGTTTCTCTCTTCTCTTCTTTTCATCCTCCTCCCTCTTCTTCCTCTCACCCTTTTTCTTTTGTATACTGTATCTTCCATTCCCTCCTCTCATCTTCCCTCTGTATTACCTTTCTCCCCCCTCTTTGCTCTCTCTTCCTCTTTCCTCTACTTCTTTTCTCCTCTTTCCTTTTATTTTATTTCTCGTCACTTATCTCCTATTTCCTTTCACACTCTCTCTTTGTTTATCTCCTCCTTCCTCCTCTCCTGTCCTCTCCTCTCCTCCTCTTCGTTCGTTTCTTTCCTCCTGTCGTCTGTCCTCCTTCCTTCCTTCCTTTCTTTTCTTATCTCTTTTTCCCTTCCCTCCTTCTCAAATCACCCTTCTTCACTCGCTCTGGCCTTTCCTTCGCTCTCTCCTCTTCTTTCTTCTCCTTTTCTCCTCTCTGTCTTGTTCATCATCCCATCTCCTCTCCAGACCTTCCCCCCGGTCTCTTTCTCTTTCTCATCTCTTCCTCTCTTTTCTTCCGTCTCTTCCTCTCACACTTTTCTTTGTTTCTTAGTTCCTCTCTCCTCTCCTCTTCCCCTCTCCATACATCCTTTCTCTTCTTCATCTCCCCTCTGAACTCAAAGTTTTGTACATGTAGAATTGAATGATGGTTTGTTTTCTTCTCTCGACTGGTTTCATTTCTATTACAACCATAAAGCCACCCATATGTTACCGAGGCAGATTATAGCCACGTTACAGCTTCATCACCATCAAACAGCCATAATCGCATTAAAAATCACCCTCTCCGGTGTCGTTGCCTCAGCGCGCGCGGGATCAAACGTAGCCCTATTGTTCCGAGGCAGCCGGGCGGAAGAGCAGAGGCGTTTCTTCCACATCACCGAGACGCCGCGTGTGCGTGTCGGCGGGTGACGGAGCCACGCAGGCCACCGGCCGGCCTGACGAGATGGGAGAGACAGGCGGGACACCGGCCCTGGGCCCCGTTACTCCAGCTCCATTAAGCTTCATGCTTAAATAATAATCTAATACCTGTTGTCACGGCGATGCACCGAACCGCAAACGTTTATCCGACCACGGGGGTTAAAACAGAAAAGATAGCAGCAACAACACCCAGGCGTCACATACACACTGTTACAGGCTCATTGCGACCTGCAGGTCAAATGTGCACAAACAGGCTGCTCCCGTGCAAACACACTTTGATGCAAATAGTTACACTTTCATATTCACGCACAGATCTACGGACCCCCCGGACAATGTTTTCATCTTGCATTTTGAGAATAAAGTGGAAATGTGTGATTGACAACTTTTTGCCAGCTCCAGGGAGCCGGTGTTCTCGCGGCTCACGGTCCTTTAAAGTGACATACGAGAGTCACATGATCTATACGTTCAATAACTGAATAGTTCAGACGAGTTATAAACAAACAGTACGATCTCAGATATCACCTCACAGAAGTGACAAAAATTGTCAATAATCACCAAATTTCTCTCAGACATGTCTTGTCATGAACACTTACACCTGTCAAGAAAAAAATCGGATTCTTTCAATGAACAAATGTGTTAAATGTACAAATGTAAATTTTAAGCAGGAAAATAAACAAGATGGAACAAAACGTTCTGCTGGATTTAGTGACATCTAGTGGTGAGGTTTCAGTTTACACCTAAATGAATAACCCCTCCCATCCTCATTCCGAGTGTGTAGGAGAAGCGACGATGGCCTCCAGGTGACATAAAGACATTTTGTAGAGTTTGTAGTGTTCTGTTTGTCCGTTCTGGGCTCCTGTAGAAAGACGGTGGAATGTTACGTAGATTGTCCGCCATCTTCAGAATTACAGGAGAAACGTGACAACACGTGCGACCTCACCGCTATCCTGATGTCGGCCTCAGATACAGAGGCTCATTCTAAACTAACGAAATGACTGACAGGCATGTAAGAAATTGGAGGCGGGGCTTGGCAAAAAAGGTCGCCGGCCCTCAACTGCAGCATGAGTTTGATCTCCAACAGACAGAGTGGGATCATACACGTCCACTGTGTGAGTGTGTGTGTGTGTGTGTGTGTGTGTGAGTGTGTGTGTGGCAGTCCTCATTTCTTCAAAGGGTTAGCCTAGCTTTAGGTTAGCGTTAGGGGAATGCATTATGTCAATGAAGGTCCTGACATGTACAGAAGTGTGTGTGTGTGTGTGTGTGTGTGTGTGTGTGTGTGTGTGTGTGGGTGTGTGTGTGTTGACACTCAGGCAGTCTGTTTTATCTGTGCTCAGTCTTTCATCTCTGCTGCAGGCCTGAACGCAGCAGACACACTGGGTGACACTGAAACCCAGAGGTCCCTGAACACATCATCACCCGCCCTAAAACCCTGAAATCTCCCTATACCACACACACACACACACACACGTGCACTCGCACACGTCACATCCTCTCTCATCACCAGGTCTCTCTCTCTCTCTCTCTCTCTCTCTTTTCCCCCCAAAGATTTCATTTTCAGTCGTCACAAATTTCACGGATGAGATTTGATTCTCAGTATATTTTCATGTGACTTCCACCTCTAAACTCCGAGTGATAAAACAATGTTCTGGCTTCATGTGCGTCATGGTAACATATAAAAAAAAAATTCATGTTTTCATAGAAAGACAAATGTGTCGTCGGACTTCCAATGAGAGATTATTATCCGATATGACCGTTTACTTAAATCTACTGCCGGAGGTCAAGTTTCACAGTAAAGAACCTGTGAAAAAACTTCCTCTGTCTCCGAGCCTGGTCCTTCAGAAGGCCAGGAACTGACTGAGGTTTGCTGCCTTGCTCAACAGCACATAGACAGCGGCTGCTGAGCAGGGAGGCAGGAAGCTGAGAGAAAGTTCTGATAATGTTGAGTTCAATTTTATTTTAGTTGATTTGTGTCTTAATTTGAATGGCCAACAAAATTGTACACCACTTTTAAATCCTTATTTAACGTGACGCGCTATTGCACGAACATAAACGATTAAATCTGAAGTACAAGAAGAAGAAGAGTATGAATATGACCCAGATGTCAGTTACTGTTACATATGAATCATAAAACACTGAAACATGCTGATGGAGCCGCTGAGGTTTTTCTAAGTCCTATGAATCCTCCTTGACACTTTTCCTTTGACCTCACGATGTCTTCGACTGAGGTCAAGGAATAGACGATAGGAAAAGACGATCTGAATCCACCCAAAGTTTTTAAAAAACAAAGATGGCGCCGGTCAAAATGCCAATACTGGCCTGAAGGCGTCACGCTCACAAACCAGCGGGTCGATTCTCGGTGGTGAAGGAAACGCTGCAGCAGCTCACTGACACTGATCCACTGGTGCCACACTAAAGACCTGCTGCTCCAGACAAACACACCAACGCACTTAACTGAGGACAAACTAACCACATCTGGCGTCTGTTGACTAAACCAGTCGCAGCCCCGACGATCCTGCAGAGTCGGGGGGAGAAACTCAGAGCTCTGACTGTTCCTGCAGTAAATGGAGCAGAAGAGGAACTTTACAGGGGGAGCGATTCGGGGGCCCGGGCCCACCTGACTGCTCCTTGGTCGGGCTGACATTGGGGGGGGGGGGGGCTCCATAAAAGTGGGTCGTAGAGGGTGAAACCGCCTGCGGGCAGCCATGCTGACGCCCCGCATCTACATCAGCTGCGTTGAAGCACCGGCACCCGACAAAGAGCCGAGAGCGGGGAAGCTGCGCGATATTTTAATATTCAGAGTTTGGAGATGAGTGCGGCGGAGCTGCGGCCCCTTGGCTTCTCTTCAAAGCGGCGGACGGATGAAGGGGCGTCAGGTTCAAACGGAGCCGCGGACAACTCGTCACCTGGAGGGTCGTCGGCCCGGTACTGCGGAAGAGCTCCGGTTCAACTCACCACAGCTGTTTCCACAGGTGAACACTGTACACCGACGGTCACCAATCCCCAACTCCCCCAGGCGATTGTTTAAATATGTTCAAATTCATTTCCATTTCCAGACCAGAACTCTGCTCACTGGATCAAGTGAGGTTCAAAGTTCTCCTTTCTGTCATATTGAAGCCAGAGGAAGGACGGTTCTTCTGTCCCCGTTACTTCCAACTCGAGTTTCAAAGGCTTTATTTTTACTAACACTTCACATGCTAATGTTGCTCAAATTCAAATAACCACAGTCAGACAGTCGATAGAAAAGTACAGTGGCCCTGAAGTGCAAACCACAACGGCAACTCACACAACCCAACAGCAACTCACACAACCCAACAGCAACTCACACAACCCAACAGCAACTCACACAACCCAACAGCAGTTTACCATGACACAACAGCAACTCACACAACCCAACAGCAGTTTACCATGACACAACAGCAACTCACACAACCCAACAGCAATTCACCACGACACAACACCAACTCACACAACACAACACCAACTCACACAACACAACACCAACTCACACAACACAACACCAACTCACACAACACAACAGCAGTTTACCATGACACAACAGAAACTCACACAACATGACATCAACTCACACAACACGACAGCAACTCACACAACATGACATCAACTCAAACAACACGACAGCAACTCACACAACACGACAGCAACTCACACAACACGACAGCAACTCACACAACACGACAGCAACTCACACAACACGACAGCAACTCACACAACACGACAGCAACTCACACAACAGGACAGCAACTCACACAACACGACAGCAACTCACACAACATAACAGCAACTCACACAACACAACAGCAATTCACCACGACAAAACAGCAACTCACACAACACAACAGCAACTCACACAACACAACAGCAACTCACACAACACAACAGCAACTCACACAACACAACAGCAACTCACACAACACAACAGCAACTTACACGACAAAACAGCAAGTCACACAACATAACAGCAACTCACACAACTAGACAGCAACTTACCACGACTGTGTTGTGTGATTTGCTGTTGTGGTTTGCACTTCAGGGCCACCGTAGAAAAGGCAGCAGCGTATAAAGTTAAAGATAAAGACAATGTCACAAAAAAGAAGCGAAAAAAAGAGGAAGAGGAAGATAAAGTTATGTTTTCATGACCAACAAATTTTTTGTCATGAACATTCACCACTAGCTAGCCGTCATCAAGCCTTCGGTTCAGTCGAGGTATCTTCAGCTAACGTTAGCTAGCTAGCTATCATTTTAATCTAACCATTAGCTAAGAAAATCAAGTCAAAATCAAGTTTCTCTTTCCCTTTAAAATGGCACACACAACTAAAGTGGATTCAATTTACGAGTTAACACTGGTAAGATTAAAAACCATAGAAGCATAAGGGGTGACGTAGGTATCATGTAAGCAACACAGCTGCACCTAATGAAGTGTGTTAGATTGACAGAAGGTTTGTGAGCGATAGTATTAGTGGTGGCCCCGTGTGGGCTGCGGCCGGCTCTGCTCCAACACTCACCTGACTCCTTTGTCGTTTTCCTTCATTTCTCTTCTCCCCGGTTTCCCGCGCAGTTTAATTCAAGCTGCAGTCGAAACACAATCGATATTTATTTTTCACTCCGTCTGTTACGTTAATCCCTTGTGTCTTTTCTCTCGTGAGCAATGAATGGGGGGGAGGTCACTTCCTGGTTTTGCAAAAAGGCGCGGCCGAGGGCTGAGGACGCTTAAGTGCTGGAAGCAGCTGATTGGGCCGAACCACGCGCTGCCACATCACCGGGGGTGTTAGGGTTTAGTGGCAGTTGGCGTCCATCTTGTCTTCCCCCGTGGCCTTTTTACAGAGAAGTTCTGGAGACAAATGTTAATGTCATCTTTGTTTCAATACCTCAGGAGAACAAAACTGATGGACACATATTTTTTATGTACTTATTTGTTATTGATTTTAACAATGTAGGCTATAATTCGATCTCCTGATCCACACTGCTCGCCAGTTGGTGGCGGTAATGAACCATTACGTTGTTTGCCAACCGCCAATAAAACTCCAAGAAGAAGAAGATTATGAATTCTTTGGTTAGGCCGAACCAGTATACATATGTTCCCTCCTATGTTTGTTCAGTAACACCTTAATGATTTAGTATAGTTATATTTTGGTTTATATTGATTTTTTTTGTGGTAAATAAAAACCCTGTGATCCAAAAGTCCTGTTCACCTGCGTACACTGCGTTCTTAATACCTCGGAGCTCGTAACCCACAAGTCGGGGTGGTGATTTTTGTCCGACCTCCCGAGTTGGAATTCCGGGTCCGGGGTTATACACGTTATTTCCTGAAAAGTTTCACGTTATTTCCTGAAAGTTTTCATGATACTGATCTGTTTTTAGGTTACCCAAGGGGGTGGAGCCTGATTGAGAACCCACACCTGTGACTTGCACCCATTGGACGGTACCAGCTGTCAATCACATTGTATCCACACTCCAATACATACGTCGGCCTCACACACTTCCAGACAGGCCATGCTTCCTAGTGACTCCTCACATCCGCCCCCTGAGGCAGAGGGGCCTCGTGGTTGTCGCTTCCCATTTTACTCTGACCTGCCCCCACCCTGACCCCAACTTTGCCCCTTGCCCTTGTTTTTAACATATTTTGGTTTGAAGATGCAGTGGGTGGAGTTACACTGAATTCAACCAATCGTCACCGAAATAAGAATTAAAAGAATGAAGACGTGTGTAATTTACCTCCTCACGTTTCCTGCTGCAGCTTCGGTCCGACTTCCAAACTGAACAGTGCTTACAGGCGCACACCTGCAAACACAACACACCGTCAAACACATTAAAGACGAGCAAAGGTGTGTGTGTGTGTGTGTGTGTGTGTGTGTGTGTGTGTGTGTGTGTGTGTGTGTTGAAATGAGGTCAGCTGCAGAGTTTCCAACACACTCCTCCTCGTCTCTCTCTCTCTAACCTTTAGAGAATCCTGCCGACACTCAGATTAACTCTCACCGAGGGTAAATCCTGGATGACAGCTCTCACACACACACACACACTGCAAAGACTGCATAAAGTAATACCTCAAACACACACACACACACACACACAAGATCTGTCTTTAGCTCTCTGGTGTACACACTCACACATTGCTGCTCTTGTACCTTCACTTTGCAAATGTGCATACACAAGCTGCTTCTAGTTCCCTCTCACACTCACACACACACACACACACACACACACACACACACACGGCCTGAAGTTTTGGGATCTGTGGGTAAAAAGCTGACGTGATGTGACGGGAGGTGTGCAGACTCGGCAGAAGTGCGGTTCTGCAGATGGTTGATGTGAACCTGCAGCAGCTGTCAGATCTCTGTCAGGCACCGTCGCCGCGCTTTTCATTGTACAAGCTCTGCCTCATCTCGCCTCCCTCTGATTCCCCGGCCCGCCGCCTCACCCGACAGGAGTTTGTCAAATCTCAAGCGATCCCCCACGCGAGCCGCTCCACTTCTCGCCGGGCCGACTCCGCAGTCCAGCGGCACCACGCGGGCGCGGGGGGTACGGCAGCAGAAATACAAACTGATCGGTGTCACGTTGTAGCGTGAAAATGTTTTGGTACAATAGCAAACTTTTCGCGTTATGACAATAAAGTTTTTACGCTGCTTTCGTGAAAACGTTCATGTCCTGTCTTACAATTTCACTGACAAGACGAACTTTGATCAGACCTCCAACAACTATTCACCCTCTTCCTCTTCCTCATCCTCATCCTCTTCCTCATCCTCATCCTCTTCCTCATCCTCTTCCTCATCCTCATCCTCTTCCTCATCCTCTTCCTCATCCTCTTCCTCTTCCTCATCCTCATCCTCTTCCTCATCCTCATCCTCATCCTCTTCCTCTTCCTCTTCCTCATCCTCTTCCTCATCCTCTTCCTCATCCTCTTCCTCTTCCTCTTCCTCATCCTCTTCCTCTTCCTCATCCTCTTCCTCATCCTCATCCTCTTCCTCATCCTCATCCTCTTCCTCATCCTCTTCCTCATCCTCATCCTCATCCTCTTCCTCTTCCTCTTCCTCACCCTCTTCCTCTTCCTCATCCTCTTCCTCTTCCTCATCCTCTTCCTCATCCTCTTCCTCTTCCTCTTCCTCTTCCTCATCCTCTTCCTCTTCCTCATCCTCTTCCTCTTCCTCATCCTCACCCTCCTTCTCTTCCTCTTCCTCTTCCTCTTCCTCTTCCTGATCTGATTAGTCCTGTTGCTGGTGTGTTTGCTGCTTCCCCTCATCATAAACCTGGATTTCTGAGTCGCAGCGTCTGGATTTTACAGCTCAGATTCCCACCAGGGAGGACAAGGACGTGTTTACCCACTCGTCCAGAACACACACACTCACACACATACATACACACACACACACACACACACATGCACAACAACACATGTACAGTACACACACACATACAAAAGGGGATTAATATCACATACACACACATATGCAGGAAGCTTAAAACGTTTTTTTTAAACTCACAGTCAATTACACAAATCCTGACACACACACACACACACACACACACACACACACACACACCCTGACATATGATAAGGCTTATAAGTGACTCCTTCACACTGAAATGCTAAAGCAGTATCAGTGGCGAGCCACAAGGATTTACAGTATCGTCTTTCTCCTCTTCCTCACTGTGATTCCTTCACAACACACACACACACACACACACACACACACACACACACACTACAACGGACCTGAGCTTTGGAAAGTGGTTTGGTTTCCCAGAATCGGAATAATTGCAGAATTATTATCATGACTTTTCTCAACAGCTCAGCCAGTAGCCATCAGCACGTAGCACAACTGAAGCTCTACACGTGTTTGGCTTTTCAGACACAGTCAGCAAGTCTTTATTTGGATAACGTCTGACAGACGTTCATGGTCGCCCGTGGACGAATCCCCCCTATCAGGTTGATTGATATTTCTTGTTCAGAGTCAAACATAACGACTGGTGATCCTTGGTTTTTGTGAACTTTGGCGAGTCCCTAGACGGGCGTACCAACGGACACGTTTCTGTCGGAGGAATGTGAAAATGTATCAGGCACTTTTAGTCAAATGCTCGGTCGTCAGCGGCAGCCATCTTGGTTGGTTACAAAAGTCGCGGGTATAAACGCCGCCCACCATCAGATAATCGGCTGTGATCGGACCGGCAAGTTTTTGACAGAGCAAATGGAATGAGCTCCCAGAATTCATCTGGGTGCCAGGCCACCGAATCCCAGACTTGAACTCAAATGTCTCATCTCATGTCATCTTCAACCGCTTATCCGGGGTCGGGTCGCGGGGGCGGCAGCTCCAGCGGGGGGGCCACATCAACCAGCTCCGACTGGGGGATCCCCAGGCGCTCCCAGTCCAGTGGGGAGATATGATCTCTCCACCTAGTCCTGGGTCTACCCCGAGGTCTCCTCCCAGCCGGACGTGCCTGGAACACCTCCCAGGGGGCATCCTTACCAGAGGCCCGGACCACCTCAACTGGCTCCTTTCTACGCAAAGGAGCAGCGGCTCAGCTCCGAGTTCCTCACGGATGACTGAGCTTCTCACCCCGTCTCTAACGGAGACGCCAGCCACCTTCCTGAGAAAACGAATTTCTGACCCGCGATCAGGTCGTGACCCATCCTTCATGACCGTGGGTGAGGGCGGCGACGAAGACTGACCGCTAGGTCGAGAGCTTTGACTCAAACTCACATGTCAGTTTGTGATTAACGTTGGTGGATCGTTTCAATCAGGAAATGGACTCTTCAGACGTGGCTGTTCTTTCTTTCTAATCAAAGAACCAGATATTTCTAGTTTTAATGTAGGTCCGAGACTTTAAGCTCCGTCTGAACGAGCTTGAGCTTGTTTCCTGCCGGAGCATCGCTCGGCCCCGAACAGCTCCTCCCTCGTTGCAACTCGCAGAAAGGTTTTCGCCGCTGCTCAAACCTCGATTCTTCCGTTTTCTGTGTTTCTGTCTGTACTTTCTCCTTCGCTGCCACGGTGACTCAAGACCAGATGAAACTTTAATGATCCCTGCGGGGGGAAATTGGGTCCCTGAGTCTTCCTTTTTTTTTTCTGAAGTTATGTAATACAAAGAGCTTTTTACTACAAAAACAACAATGTCATGTCAGTGGAAGGAAACAAATGAAGAAGCTTTGAGCTTTTTAAAAATCTTATTCTGCTTTTGTTACTTTGCATAGCAAACTTAAGTGTTTGGGTTGGGCTTAACTGGAATAAACCTGATTCACTCATGTAACAACACATGAATCCTATAGTAATTCCCCCCTGAAAGAAGTGATTTAACTGCCTCAAATAAACGTGTACAACGCCAAGAGACGACTTGTTCCTCGTCTGACCATCGTCATCGTCACTGCTTGTGTGTGAGCGACGGAGTGGATTATCTTGGTTTTTGGGTGTGAACAAACAGTTGGGACCCGCCGAATAGCTTTCCTTCCTACCGACTCCAGCAGGTACGTAATGTGGGCAAATTGGTGAATTCGACTGGGAGCATTTGACTCTTTCAACGCCTCCAGACAGACATCTGACGAAAGGCTGCGTCAAAACAGAGCCACTGTTAACGTGACGTCAGTTAGTTTCACTTGAGCGGACGTTAACGTTACCTCCTACGGTCGGCTAGCTGGGTAATTGTACCATTAAGTACCATTAAGCAGTAACATTAGCGTTACCCTGGTTGCTCTCCAAATGTCTTCAAATGCACATATTTAGATCAAGGAAACAAAAATTCAATTTGGCCTCGCTATTGCCAAAATCCTGGATACAGGATTATACCAGGAGGCACACAGGGATTTTTTTCTTTATGAATGGAGAAACAGCAGACGTATTTTATCGCAGTTGCGGTGCCTTCACACCGGACCTGAATTATACCCGACCAGACGCGATTGTCGCGTCATTGAGTTCGGGCGACGCGAATGGCGCGCCAGTCGCTCCAGTCACTCGAGTTGACGGCACTCGAGCTGGAGCAACATGTTTGCCAGCGAGCGTCGCCAGACGCTGTTTGCAGCGTGACTGGGCGGCGAAGGAGACAGCTCGGCAGGAAGTGAACGAGGAAGTTGGCGGCTGGTTGGCCCCAGTTAGCACGACCGCTCTGTGTGGCTTTGCCATCAGCCTTCCTGTCTGACTTTAAATTTGTCAACAGTTCATTTTTACTTGCGTGTGTGTGTGTGTGTGTGTGTGTTTATTCAGATGAGGTTAGTCGGAGAACGAGGAAGGAAGAAGAACGGGCAAATATATGTGCCAATGACCTAATGTTTCCTTGTGGCCTAACTCGCGTGAGCAAAAACAACTTGCGTCGTATCACCTGGACTCACACCACAGCGAGGAAACCGCCTGCTGGTGTGCTGTGGACGGGCAAGCCGGCCCTGTCACCCAGTGCATCCTGGGAAATAGGCTCCAGGTTTTGGTGACCCTGAACAGGACACTGTAGGTGGGAACAAGTCTGGGTGAACTGACGCGAACTGAACTGGATTTAATGATCACAGGAGCCGCCAGCTGAGAACCACACACACACACACACACACACACACACACTCAGGTATGCATGGCTGGACTCCGCAGAGAGAATCTGACTCAGGGCTTTTTGAAAAAGACCTGAGTCAGAGTCTGGAGTTTTTGCTGCTGGAAAGTTTCTCCGTGTCTCTGGTCACTTTTGGATAGCTAATGCTAATGCTAATGCTGACAGTGACTGAGGACGGGGAAAGTCCTGCAACAAAGAGTGTGACACCACTTGTCAGACCGGACGGGACGGGACGGGACGGGACGGGACGGGACGAGGAAACCCCATCAGTCCAACAGTCTGGACTCTGAGGGGTTTGAAGGCACTCGGACACGAACGGTGTCTCAAACCTCCATGGATTTGTTCCAGATGTGAGAAACTTCAGGAACCTCAAGTGAAGGTGTGTGTGTGTGTGTGTGTGTGTGTGTGTGTGTGCCACATGTGAAGGTGTGTGTGTCAGACACTCAGCTGACCTCTGATCAGTCTGCACACACACAGCTGTCAGTCATCGCCGCGGCAACAGCGCTCTCTCCATCAACTCACCTCAACCTTTGGTCACTGTAATCACAAGCAGACGGCCGCCTTCAAGCCTGTGTGTGTGTGTGTGTGTGTGTGTGTCTGTGTCTGTGTCTGTGTGTGTGTGTGTGTGTGTGTGTGTGTGTGTGTGTGTGCAGCAGGAGGAAGGTTAGAGTGACAGAATGACAGTAGGTGCGACAGCGCCCCCTACAGACGCTGAGGAGGGTTGTAGTCGCCTGTTTTTAAAAGTTTAGGAACTAAACTAAAAGAAAACAGCAACAAACAAACAAACAACAGGGTCTCAGCTCAGATCACAGTCACTTCTTCTCCTCTTCATCTTCCTGGTTTGTCCTCCCGTGTTTCACAGCGGAAGGAAGGAGTTGGTGAATCTGTGAGGTTTTCATCTTCCACAAACACGCTGAATCTCCGTCATCACTGCTGACGATGCAACGTTCACAACCTGCACAAAATGTTTTATCATTATTCT
>NC_061524.1:20475000-20477500 GCF_022379125.1 Scophthalmus maximus | reverse complement strand
TCCTTGCGTGTCTTGGTTTGTGTAAAGTGACCTTCTTGTGACCCCTTGTGTTGTGTGCATCTTGAGTTTTGTATTTCCTGTTTTATTTTGTAATTTATTTTTTGTTTAATGTTCCCAGTAGAAGACTGGAGGTCAGTTTTTGTTGCTTTTTATTAAATCCCTTTTTCCCCATACCTGCGTTTCTGGGTGCTGCATAACCACATCAAGGTCGGTGGGAGACGTGTCCTCATTCGTCTGGGTCCTGAAGCGATTAGAAGGAGTCAGAGGAGGTTATGGAGAGACGCTCTCACCTAATGCAAAACTGAAGATATTACTGCTATTAATAATGAGGTCTATTAGATTTGTGTTGGAGACGGACACAGCTCAGGACCCGAGTTACCAACAAGTATGGACACTTTTCGATGTGGCACAAGGGCGAATGTAAACCATTAAATCCAAAGTAGGAGAAGAAGAGTATGAATATGACCGAGACAAGACGCACGTCCTCATGTAAGTGAGCGTTGCCTATGAATCACTTACATCTGATGTCGCACATTGTCACGGCGATAAATATGAGTGGACAGGAGGGAGAGGAAACATTCTCAATGTCACAACCTGCAAAAGCATTTAAAATACATCAGGCAGTTTTGTCCCTCTCGGACTTATTGTCTTGCATCCTGTTGTACTTTGTGATGACTCACGTGATGCGTTCATGTTCTTGTTGGATACTGCCACCGAGGGAGTGAAGACACGTCAGAACGGTGCTGAGCTCCTGTAAAGGTAACGCACCAAGGTCGGTGGGAGACGTGTCCTCATTCGTCTGGGTCCTGAAGCGGTTAGAAGGAGTCAGAGGAGGTTATGGAGAGACGCTCTCACCTAATGCAAAACTGAAGATATTACTGCTATTAATAATGAGGTCTATTAGATTTGTGTTGGAGACGGACACAGCTCAGGACCCGAGTTACCAACAAGTACTGAACCATTAAATCCAAAGTAGGAGAAGAAGAGTATGAATATGACCGAGACAAGACGCACGTCCTCATGTAAGTGAGCGTTGCCTATGAATCACTTACATCCGATGTCGCACGATGTCACGGCGATAAATATGAGTGGACAGGAGGGAGAAATACTAAATATTTTGTAATGACTCACCCGATGGGTTCCCTCAGCCTGGGTTCCCTCAGCTCGGGTTCCCTCAGCCTGGGTTCCCTCAGCTCGGGTTCCCTCAGCCTGGGTTCCCTCAGCCTGGGTTCCCTCAGCCTGGGTTCCCTCAGCCTGGGTTCCCTCAGCCTGGGTTCCCTCAGCCTGGGTTCCCTCAGCCTGGGTTCCCTCAGCTCGGGTTCCCTCAGCCTGGGTTCCCTCAGCCTGGGTTCCCTCAGCTCGGGTTCCCTCAGCTCGGGTTCCCTCAGCTCGGGTTCCCTCAGCTCGGGTTCCCTCAGCCTGGGTTCCCTCAGCCTGGGTTCCCTGAGGCGTTGCATCAGGGACCTGAAGCAGTTGGAAAGAGTCAGTGGTGGTTGTGGAGAAAATCTACCACCTAATGCAAAAAATAGACTTTATATATTAATAGTCCTCCATACAAAGGGGAAGTTTTTTCTGTCTGGATGCAAAAATATTTGAAACAATTATTAATCTGTTACAGAGAAGATGGTTCTTTTCCGACTTCCTCCATTAGTGCATTTATTTGTATGTTCAAACACGGGCAAATGTACAGATATTCAATTTCATTTAATACATACCACAATATTAATTCTTCACTGAATTTCAGAATCGCATCAGGTAAGGTACGCATGGATAGCGGCTACAGACATAATTGTGCTAAATGATATATTACAAAAATCCGACAACCCCCTCTTCATTTTCCTTGCTCAGAGATTTGGCTAGAACAGATGAAATCTTTTTTTTATTAGACCATATCAGGAAAAATGAATCTCTAACCTGTATGCAGAATGATAGGAATGTGTTTTGCCAGTTATCAAGTGGCTCCACGTGATCACAGCTGATGGAGGCTCCAGAGCTTGATTCTGATTGGCTACTATCTGAATGAGATGTTGCAAACAGATCTACTGTGCAATAGTTGACACTTCATATAAACTCACTGTGCCTGTAGTTTATTCACTGCATAAATACCTATCCGTATCCATAGATGCTTTTTTTCTGTCTAGCTGTCAGTATAGCCACATTTCTATTTTTGGAGAAAATGAGTGTCACCACACAGGAGGTTGTCACGGGGCGACACCTGCTGGTCGTTTTTCGTAACTACTTTTAGTTGTATCGACGCCAGTGATCTTGTTAATGATTGAAAAGAGACTTAACTGTCCACTGGACGTCCTGAGGACAACTTACCAAGTGTTTCATTTTCAACAATGATGCTGAGCAATAACTCAGCTCCACACGACAAGGTAATACAGTAAAACTCTGCTGCATTACTTTTTAACCACACACCAACAGATCATTTGAAGGTCAATCAACCATTTATTATTAATGAGCACACATCCCAAGTCGGTGGGATTTGCTGTCAGTA
>NC_061524.1:20390000-20467500 GCF_022379125.1 Scophthalmus maximus | reverse complement strand
TCGGAGGGAGCTCGCGTTGAAGTAGCCACTTGAGGAGGTCACCTGAAGCTTCCATCGGAGGTGTTTTTGGGTCATGGCCAACTGGGAGGAGTCGAGGACCCGGGTAGATCCAGAACTCGCCTGAAGGATCACCTCATCTGGGAACGCCTCGGGTTCCCCCAGGGGGAGCTGGAGATGGATGGCGTCGTGCACTTTCACTGAGACGTGTGTCGTGTAGAAGCTCAGTTGTTATTTTTGGTTCACATCAGCTGAGTCGCGTTCAGGAACAAGACTCAACAACGACTCTTTCTGTTCAGTTTGCCGTCTACCATCGACATTTCTGCGCATTGTTTACAACACAGGCCCGCAGGTTCACGGCGACGGGAACAAGTAAATCCTTTGATATCACTTCCTGCCATGTGCAACCTCCTCACATTCCTCTAGAGAGAGAAGGGGGGTGTCTCCAAAAGAGAGGGAGGGGGAGGCTCTCTCGCCCTCTCTGAATGGAGGAAACAAACTCGGTGAACCCGGGCCGCTGGCAGACCTCCAACTGCTATCAAAGTTGATCCTGCAGGCTGAAAGGCCTGTTTTCCTCTCGGCCCACTCGCCACTGGGCTCGGCCCGTCATAGTGAACGATTGAATGGAAAAAAGAAAAGAAAAATGAAAGGGATTTTGCCGAAGCCAAGAGGAGTCCCGCATGTTCTCAAGCAAACAACTCAAACAGAAGGAAGAGTGTCAGTGTTTTCAGCAGTGGATTAATCCACGTGCAGCAGGAGTGTGTGTTTGTGTGTGAGTGTCACAGTACAGTAAGTACTAGATACTTTGGTCTTTTCATGGGATTTCGGCACAGTCGTGTGAAAAACATGTGATTTAGTATTTTGAGTAATGGGGAAAGAACGATAGTCACAATAAGACAAAATATACACTCATAAACTGTGTATTGACAAAATCGAATATACTGAAATATAATTAAAAAAAACTCAGTAATGGAGACATAAAACAAATAACGTACTAGTGAAAGGCTGAAAACTTTTTATATGAGTTACTGGATGATATTCAAACAGGCTGAGAAGTCATGATTGACAGCTGACATTGTCTCACGATTGGAGCGTGTGTGGGCGGGGCCTGCACAGACTCCACGTAACGTAACCGACACAAGATGGCGGCGCCTGAAGCTGAGATATTTTGGCATCGGGTTCGAGAGGAAGTCGAGACGCGTCGTCCGTCTTCATTTACGGCTCGAACAGAACCGAGAGTTTTTGCTTTTTGAAAAGCCGAAGGGAAAGTGTTCCAGCAGGACTTCTCAGTCGGAACTTCAACGCTGCAGCTGCATGGAGACTATTGTTGGTCTCAAGGTGCCACGAGTGTCACCGTCTTTATTAATACCCCAACACCAAATACAGGACAACCTCCACAGCTGTGAATGTGACTTCATGAGTCTGAGAACACAGTGCTCATCAGACACACACACACACACACACACACACACACACACACACACACACACACACACACACACACACATTGTTATTTGTAAGGTTTGTTGATCTCCTCTTCTGTTCCCTGTTTGCCTATGACACGCTGAAGCATTACAGTCGGTCTCACTCACACACACACACACACACACACACACACACACACACACAACAGACAGAGGATGAGGTCACATGGGAACGGCAGCAGCTGCTCTTACATGACAAACAGGAATTGTGTTAGCAGGGTCGGCGGCTGACTCACGCACAGGAAGACATGAAAGACTGAGGAAGTGTGTGACCCGTTGTCTTTTTCTGCCAGCTCACTTCCTCGTGTTGTGCACTGACATGTCAAAGAATCAGAGCCGGAGCGTTTGACTCCTGGACTTTCTCAGATTGTCTCGTTCACATGGACAGTGTGAAGTTGTTGTTGATCATTTCTAATCACCCGAAACTAAGAATCATTCTGTTTTCGTCACCGGCTGATCCGTGCTGTCCCCCCTCCCGCCCCCCCTGCTGGCCAAAAGGTCCGGGGCCAAGGCACGATGGCTTCTTGCTCATACGTCATCACGTCGTTGACACGACACACGCATTGATTGACGTCATCGCAATGCGTCGCAGCACAGAAAGCGCGGTAACGTCATTGACTTTTGGACTCTTTGAATGTTGCTGCGGCACGGTCCAGTTTAGTCGACTTTGCGAGGCGGCAACTTTTTTGAAGTGTCCGTCGCGGGCAACTGTCGCATATATTTGACGTCAGGACCGCCGTCGATGCTCATGTTCGTATATATGTGCAGTGGTGCCGTGCCGACGCCCGCCTCTCTCAACCTGGCCACGGTGAATGCCAAGTGTGAGTGCGCCCTTAGATGGAGCCTCTGTATCTTCACCAGGAGAGGCTCCTCTTCCACACGGTGTGCCATTTTTCTACAGTAGCCCCAGAGCGGACAAACTAAAAACAGAGAAGACAGGCTTCACACACTTCAGCAGGTTCTTCGTTTTCCGGAACCGATGACTATGTCCATTTTCATATACAGTCTGTGGACCATGACTACATTAGGGAACAAGACGCTCTGAAGATTTGACCTGCTGAGACAGTTTAGCGTGAGCAACACTTTGCCTTGTGTCCAAATATCTCTGTTTTTGCACGTCCCTACCACAACGCAGTGCTGGAATAAAGTGAAACAGGGCCAGCAATCCAATCATCTCCGTTCTAGACCCTTGCCACGTTTGTGATGAATAAAAGTCAATGTTTAGAAGTGTGGATGTTGACTGTGAGCAGATGAACTGATGTTGCTTCAATACTGATCCGATTCAATCCATGAATGAATTGAAAGTGTTCCTGCTTTTCTATAAAGCCCCAGTGGTTAAGTTTCGTAATTTTCCTGGCGGCATCTGGTGGTAAAGTTGCGAGCCGCAACCAACTGAGCGACCGACAGGGGACACTTTATGGTGGCGCACCGCTGATTCCATTTCTGGTTTCCGACAGCGTCTGAAAATTCAACACGAACGCGGCGTATTCTGGACCGTTAAGTTCAACAACCGTATTCAACACGACGTAGAAACATGGAGACTCACACGGAGGTCGGTCCACCTCATGGAACTATATTTAACTCATATATGAACACAGAGTTATGCACGATATATTCAATTTCTGTGAATAAGTTCTGTAGCTTTAAGCTTTTAGACTCAACTACGGTGTCTGATTGGTAAACAAATAAAATGATTTAAAATCGTATTTCAACTTGTGTGTCATAAGCAGCTTCCTGTTTTGACTTGGAATGTGTTTTACTCTGTGTTGTCATTGTTTCATGTGTGAGGACGTGATGACACTTTATCTTGGTTTCACTTCTTTTGTAATCTCACTGGATTCCTCCTCCTCTTGCTGCTGCCATTGAGACACAGGAAGCCTCGGCCCCTGCGCTCTGATTGGCTCACGTACCACGTGGTTGGCACTGGTAGTGGCTCCTTGTATGGTCACGAGGGCTCGCTCTCTCTGACTGGAGCATCAGGTTTAGCCGGGCTGCTGTTTCTCAGAAACAGAAATGTACACGGTGTTCTCCCACACATGCACACACACACACACACACCCTCCTCTGCTATTGTGACTGTACACAGGCGGGATGCCAGCAGGGGCTGCTCCCCACGTTTACTCATCACATTCACAGCCAGCTCCATGTGTTTAGATATGCAGCAGTTTATTTTGGATTTTCCAGGACAGATGGAGTATTTATTTTTCATATTCTTTAATCCATCGCATTATGCTCAGAAAGCAGAACATGTGTCATCAACATGTCTGATAGTTTAACTTTTTATATATTGAATTTGTTTCATTGCAGTTTGCTCCAGTTTATTGCTCTTCTCTCGTACGTACAGTGTTACATTTTTCTATTTCATTTTCTTTATCCTCCCTTATTTTTCGACGCAAATTCCTTGTTGTGAATAAACCCACTTGGCAAATAAACACGATTCTTTTTTTAATCCGAATGAATAGAAGATTCAAACTGTTTATTAGAACAAATGTGGCAATTTCTGCTACATTTCCTTACACTGTGATTTGAGCTTGATCACTGTAACCAAGAGCCCGCCCCCCAATAATAATGATTCATTGATTAATCTGTCGATTATTTTGAAAATGTATATGGTGAAATCACTATTGGGGTTTTTTTGTTGGGGGTGGGGTGCAACAAGTGAGCAGTGGTTACACCACATGTTCTCAACACACATAGTCACGCGTGGAACGTTCCCCGCAAGAGAACACGTGAGGCCGGGACGAGGTGTCGTCGTGTCGGTCGGCGACAGACAGACAGACAGAGAGAGAGACAGACAGAGAGACAGACAGACAGACAGCGGCAGACGGGTCTGCTCTTATGTAAGGTTCGTTTACACGGAGCAGTCCAACGGGGGGGGGGGGTCACGTTGAGGCGGGAAGTCGGAGAACCAGCAAAAAGAAGGAAAAAAAGTCTTACAGTTCATATTCTGTGTTGCAAAAGTGGAAAATATAATTTTGTGGCTTCACAAAATGTCTGCCGAGCGATTTAACAATTTGACTTTGTTTAAAAAAAAAAAAGTTTAAAAAAACAACAACAACAAAACAACCCCCCTCCCCCTCGGAGGGAACATGGTAGAGTCCGGGACGCGTCACCCATTGTTTACAAATGAACTCGGGCTGTCGGTTAGTGCCGAAGCGGCGTGGAGAGAGAGAGGAGCGGCCCCGAGCGCCTCTCATTCACCCCGACCACGACCGGAACCACGACCAGAACCACAACCAGAACCACGACCAGAACCACGACCAGAACCACAACCCGCCGCCACGATGCCCTGTCGGAAGGAGAACTACATCTTCCTGGAGCAGTCGGTCACCGTCGACTCCAAAGAGGTGGACGCGCTGGTGACGAAGATCGGCGAAGCGCTGCAGCTCCACAACAACAGCGGCCACCAGAACGCCGTGTCCGTGTCCGTGTCCTGCCTGCACGCCGGGGTCAAGCAGCAGCCGGCGGCGGCGGCGGCGGCGGCGGCCCCGGCGCAGAGGCGCAGCGGCTGCTGCGTGCGGCTGCGGGGGAACCGCGCGGGACACCGGGGGAGCAGCAGGGCGAGCCCGTACAGCATCCCCGGGTCCAACGGCGAGCAGGACTGGGACCAGATTCGACCGTGGCACAAAAAGCGGCTCGGCGTGGAGGCGGCGGAGGAGGACGACGACCCGCACCGGATGCTCCAGGAGCTCATCCTGTCGGGGAACCTGATCAAGGAGGCCGTGAGGCGGCTGCAGTTCTCCGCCGCGGACTGCGCGGATTTCCCCAACGCGGCGGCGGACAACGTGCCGTGCTGATGCCGCGACGGGGCGGACCGCGGAGCCGTGGACGGGTCCAGCCCCGACCCGACACCGAGACTGTAACGCGGACTACTGTTCGACAGTAACACCTCACGGGACCGGGAGCGACCTTTTGTCTAATTTCAACCGTTTCCCCCGTCGAGCTGTCGGCAACGTTTGTTACGCTACGTCGGCTAGCAGTTAGCCTAGCTGCCGAGCTAGCCCCCCCCGGCTAATGAGCCGCGTTGTTTATGTTTGAATGTCAGACGGTGTGTGCGCGCGCATGTGTGTGTGTGTGTGTGTGTGTGTGTGTGTGTGTGTGTTGGGGGGCGGGGGGCAGTGGAGATTGAACCCACCAACAACAACTCTTTATTAACATTGTTTTTTTTTATTGTCAGCAGGGGGTGAACACGTTAGCTGACGTTAGCCTGCAGATCCACACATGGAGAGTGTGTGTGTGTGTGTGTGTGTGTGTGTGATTCCTGACCGATGGCCGTTTCTCTTCCTGCTTGTTGGATGTTGGAGGTTTTTTTTTATTTTGAATTTTCCTCCAAAGTCCCTCAACCGGACAGACAGTTCTCGCGGGGGGCTCCAGGCCCATTTTGTGTACAATCTGTCCGACGCCCCCCGGGTGTGGTGCAGGCCGGTCCGGACCCCACACGTCCTGTCCCGTCACACGTGTGGGGACATCAGGGAGGACAGTGTGGTGATGGTGACGTGTAACGTGGGGGTTGGACGTTCGACGTCACGTGACAACACTGTTGTGGTGCTTTTCACACTTTTTTATTTTTTTTAATTCCAGTGAGGAATTTCCTTTGTTTTTTTTAAGAATTAGTTTCTTCTCTGTGTAAAAGAAAGATCACCACGACCGCTTCGTAACGAAGCACCTTGATAATGTCCCTGAGTGTTCAGGGCCTTTTTTGTTGTTGTTGTTGTCGTTTGTTGTCTTAATAAAAACACAATTTTTGTTTTTCCCAAAAAAACCAACAACCCTGCTGTCGTCTTTCCACAGACTTGTAGTCCTGACGTGTGTGTCTGCTTCCTCTGGGCCTGTGTGTGTGTGTGTGTGTGTGTGCTCGGACAACGTGGTGCAGAAGGGCACATGGTCATTATCAGCCTATAAATACCCCCCCACACACACACACACACACACTCACACTCGGTGGATCACAGCAGGCAGAACGAAACCAGAGGTGAAAAACATGTTTTGCTGTGGTGGCTTTAAGAGCTGTGAGCCGGTGAAGGTCCCACGCTTTGTGTGTGTGTGTGTGTGCGCGCGTGCGTCCGTCATGCCAGCGGCGGTAGCAGCAGGAGCCGGCGGGGCTGACATCATGTTTTGGGCTTCTTCACAGTGGGTGTTTGGCCTCTGGATGATCACAATGTTCAGGCTCAGGTCACAGTTTGAGACTTAACACAAGCACTCGCACGTAATGCTGCTGTTTCTTCCCTCTGCTGCTGATACATGATCACAAAAAGTACAGTGTATTTGTACAATTTAAAGGCAAACATTTAATATCTTACATCAAAATCTAGAAACGGTAAAAATCGTCTTTATATACGGTCACTGGTCGTCTGTATTTACAGTCAGTGATCGTCTTTATATAGTCAGTGATCGTCTTTATATACAGTCACTGGTCGTCTTTATTTACAGTCAGTGATCGTCTTTATATCTTTATATACAGTCAGTGATCTTCTTTATATACAGTCACTGGTCGTCTGTATTTACAGTCAGTGATCGTCTTTATATAGTCAGTGATCGTCTTTATATACAGTCACTGGTCGTCTTTATTTACAGTCAGTGATCGTCTTTATATACAGTCTCTGATCGTCTTTATATACAGTCAGTGATCGTCTTTATATACAGTCACTGGTCGTCTTTATTTACAGTCACTGATCGTCTTCATATACAGTCGCTGATCGTCTTTATATCTTTATATACAGTCAGTGATCTTCTTTATATACAGTCACTGGTCGTCTGTATTTACAGTCAGTGATCGTCTTTATATAGTCAGTGATCGTCTTTATATACAGTCACTGGTCGTCTTTATTTACAGTCAGTGATCGTCTTTATATACAGTCACTGATCATCTTTATATACAGTCAGTGATCTTCTTTATATACAGTCACTGATCGTCTTTATATACAGTCACTGATCTTCTTTATATACAGTCACTGATCGTCTTTATATACAGTCACTGATCGTCTTTATATACAGTCGCTGATCGTCTTTATATACAGTCACTGATCGTCTTCATATACAGTCAGTGATCGTCTTTATATACAGTCAGTGATCGTCCTTATATACAGTCAGTGATCGTCTTTATATACAGTCAGTGATCGTCTTTATATACAGTCACTGATCTTCTTTATATACAGTCACTGATCGTCTTCATATACAGTCAGTGATCGTCTTTATATACAGTCAGTGATCGTCTTTATATCTTTATATACAGTCAGTGATCGTCTTTATATACAGTCAGTGATCGTCTTTATATCTTTATATACAGTCACTGATCGTCTTTATATACAGTTGCTGATCATCTTTATATAAAGTGACTGATCGTTTTTATATAGTTGCCTGTTGTCTTTATATACAGTCATTGATAGTCTTCATATAGTCGCGGATCGTCTTTATATACAATCTCCGATAGTCTTTATATGCATTCACTGATTGTCTTTATATACAGTCACTGATCATCTGTATATACAGTCACCGGTCGTCTTTATATTTTTATAAATATAAAGACGATAAATGACTGTATATAAAGACGATATATATATATACACACACCGTTTCCTGTTTATATAAAGGTGATAAATTAAAAGGGACAGTCTGCGGTGGGGAAGGTGTGGTGATGTGTTCGAGAACAATCGGTTCAAATTGTTTCCGTGTTTCCAGTGGAATGAATTCAATGAATGAACAGAAGAGAAAAGATGTTAAACCTCTTCGTCCAACAGGAATCAACTGAAATCTGCAGCCACAGTTATGACGTCAGCGTTCAACAGTAACGTGCCTTTCTGCTTTACATTGTGTACCATCGTCGTCATGGTGATAAACCGTCAGCTGAGCCAGGAGATTTCATGTGACTTGTTCTTTCTTTCAGTGATCTCAGTCCAAACTGTTTCAGCTCTGTGAGCTACACAATGTGAACGTGGCGCCCCCTGTTGGGACAGACCAGAACTTCACATGTTGAAGGATGTTGAACGAGTGGCTCTTTATACAAATTCAGTTTGGAGTTTGACTGTTTCAACATTTAAAAACCATTTAAACCTGCATCTGATCTTCACAAACTGAAGACTGAAGATTCTCCGTGCCTCCTCCGAACAGGAAGTGACCTGCCCATCCAAACCTCGGGTGAGTAAACGCCTCAGACAAGGTCCTCTGGACGAGAGGACGTCCTCCACCGACGGCTCCAATGATCATAATCATAATAATACTCACAACCTTTTTTCACAAAAATCTAACTGAGGACTGAGCTGGTAAACCTAGTAAGACAGAATTGAAGTAATTTCTTTGTGATTTCATCACATGACCTTTGTCTCATGATATAAACACCTGCAATAGAAATAGTATATTGTAGTAAAGTATATCACAGTAAACTGTACAAAAGATAAGTATATGAAGGATTGCGGAGTCACGTTTCTATTTTGTTTTAGTTTTATTCATGAGACATTTTGTAATGTTTTTGAAATTTAAATGAACTTCAGTTTGCTGTTTATTGTCTATAAAATTGTAGATGTTTAAATTGATTAAACAAATATATTTTTAAAGGACACTAAAACTACTATTATTAATATTATTCAGGGGGACAAAAATACCCTCAAAATACACGAAAAGCCCTAAGGATCTTTAGGACAAAACATTAAATTTAATTGACTTGCCTCATGAGAATTATTTATATTTAAAAATTAATCATCACCCATTTATGTGAATTTTCAGATTTTTCTGCCATTTGTGTAGATGCCTTTGATTTACATTTGCAGCTAATTTATCGTTGTTCTCTTAAAGTTGTTATTATTGGCATTTTTCTTTATCTCAATATGTATACATATATTAAATTTGTTTTCTTATTTGAAACTAATTCTGCATCGTCAGTAGGTGATGGTTCGGTGGGAGGGAAGGAATCTTTCATGTTGTAAATTTTTTTTATACGTCATGTTCGTAAAAATATATTCATATACAGCAGTTTATCATGTGATACTCTGTATTTTAATGACTGTTTGCCCGCTACATGGCAGCAGAACCCTATCAGGTTTCCTCTCTTCTACTCAAATCAGTGACAAATCAATGACCTATACAATTACCTTTAATAATTTGCAGGAAAACACAATAATATTAAAGTCAGTCAAAGTTTTAAAAGATACAGTGACAACTAAAAACATTGTTTCATAAAGAAATAATAGAAAAATCCTAGGCAATGTGAGTAAAAAGTCATAATTGCAGAAAAATATTGTTTAAGTTAAACATTTAATTTAATCAAATGATATTAGCATTAATAATTACACATCATTTGTGAAAGTAACTTTATAGAAGTTTTTTAACTCAAATCACAAGTTAAAGCTACAAAGGTCCAGCTGCGTTCACTGTCATCAGGATTTTTGACCAGTAATCTTGTTAATCATTGGATTATAAAACGCCGCCGACAGCAGGAGAAGAGATTTGCTGAGGCTAAATTAAAGGGGCCATATTATGATTTGTGGTTTGGGTTGATCGTGGAGACGGTCTGTAAACGAGCCATTCACAGCCCGGGCGTCAAGTGACGTAAGTCGCGGCTCGCGGCTGCCGGCGGAGCTCGCGGCTCACTGAGGAGTGAGCAGGAAAGCGCTGGAATCGACCGTAGTCTCACAGGGCTGTTTATACAGAAAGAGGAGGTTCTGTGTGGCTTGATCCTTGAGGTGTTTTGACATGGAATGGCAAAGACATGTAGTTCACACACCTGAAAACCAATGTAACTTCTGTAAAAGGGGCATAATATGGGCCCTTTAAGACTGAAGATCAATGCCAACCGAGAGAAACATATTCATATGAAGACATATTTGACAAATTGAATATGTTTTTGACAACCACACGACTCAGACACATCAACACGAGCTTCCTGCTGCAGGCTCAGCAGAGGTGTCTTCACTGGTGCTGAAGCTGGTTCGTCATCAAAGCGTGAGAGGATTCATTTACAGTGAAAATGTGAGTAAAATATATTTAAAGACACACCAGAGAGAAATTGGAAAATCCTGTCAAGGGAGGAATCACGTCTGAGATCTTCCTCTCGACCGTCAGACAATCCAGGATGAAGACGCTTTGACCTCCGTCTGAACGTGTGGTCGCACTGAAATTAATCAGACTCGATCAGCAATGGAAAACGAGGAAAGAACGTCAACTACAAAACACAAAAGAGGGACGTGTGAATTAGCTGCAAACCACAGCCCACATGACAGCTCGCAAAATGTGAAGCCAAATCATCCCGATCGCCCCCTGGTGGCTGACTGCAATACAGGTCATAAGCCCCGTCCCCTCCATGTTAGCAGCTGGGACATGGGCCCTGGGACAAGAGAAAAAAATCAAAGTAGACGTAAAATAAATGACACAACCATTTGGCTTCACCTCTGGGAGCCGTCACATAACCAGCAGAACATTTTGGCTTTGCGTTGAAAATTAATTTGCCACGTTTCCATGTAATTTGCTGTAATTGTTCGCGGTGCTCAGAGGATAGACTGTGACTCACCAGCAACACCACCAGCTCAAGTCCACCACTTTGTCACAAGAGAAAAGTTTAAATGTCACCTAGAGGAAAAACACATTTTTGAGGACAATTTCTACATAATGCAAATACGCTGACCCACTTCAGACTGAGCAGCGAGCAGCCCGTGACCGCGGACGTCCCGGGGACGTGACCGAATGTGAGCGTGGCCTCGTTTCCTCCCGTCACAGCTGGGAATACCTGCAGCTTCGCCCTTGGAATGATCTCCATCCAGCTGCGACATCGTCTTCTCTCCGAACAGAACTGGGCTAATGAGGCGTCCCAGGCTGGGAATTCCTGGGAGGAGTAGGGAAAAGTGCGACCGGCGCGTCGTTCCCTCTGCTCGCTCACCGCCGCCGGTGGGAGCTGACATGTGAATGATAAGTCTGCAGACTGATGGGGCGACGAATGAAAACACAAAATACTCAAATCTATTACGTTATTTTATTTCCCCCCTTAAATGACTGGATCCAGACTGAAACTGATTATTTCCATTTTCCAGTTTTTTATTTATCCATAGTTTCGCCCTTTTAAATGTTGAACATTTCCACAGGGATCTATTCAAATAGTTTGTTAACAGTCAAAAAGCCAAGAATATTCAGTTCTCTAAAACAGACAATGACTGTTTTTACTAATAAAATCGATGTCAAATAATACACGTTTTTTTCTGGGTGGTTGTGCTTTAATGTTGGATGGCGATGATGGATAAAGCTTCCGCCACCGCTGCGTTTACAACACAAGAAGTTATGGTCTGTCCCCTATATAGTGACGAGACGGGGCTAGCTGGTTAGCATGCTAACTTCAGCAGGGGTGATAGAAAAAGAAGACAACACGAGTTGGTAAGTAAAAGAATAGTTTCATGTTGAACTCACAATGTCTGATCTGCTGCTAATGCTAACAGTGGCCATAACCCCCCCCCCCCCCCCAGTAAGGTAATTAATCGTCTTTATATAGGGTCATTGATCTTCTATATATACAGTCGCTGATCGTCTTTATACACAGTCGCTGATCGTTTGACTTTATATACAGTCGCTGATCGTCTTTATACACAGTCGCAGATCGTCTTTATATACAGTCCCTGATGGATTGACTTTATATACAGTCGCTGATCGACTTTATACACAGTCGCTGATCGATTGACTTTATATAGTCGCTGATCGACTTTATATACAGTCGCCGATCGTTGCCAATCATCTTTATATACAGTCGCCGATCGACTTTATATACAGTCGCCAATCGACTTTATATACAGTCGCAGATCTTCTTTATATACAGTCGCCGATCATTGCCAATCGACTTTATATACAGTCGCCGATCGTCTTTATATACAGTCCCTGATGGATTGACTTTATATACAGTCGCTGATCGACTTTATACACAGTCGCTGATCGATTGACTTTATATAGTCACTGATCGACTTTATATACAGTCGCCGATCGTTGCCAATCATCTTTATATACAGTCTCTGATCGTCTTTATATACAATCGCCGATCGTCTTTATATACAGTCGCCGATCGTTGCCAATCATCTTTATGTACAGTCGCCCATCGTCTTTACATACAGTCGCCGACTGTCTTTATATACAGTCACCGATCGTCTTTATATACAGTCCCTGATGGATTGACTCTATATACAGTCGCTGATCAACTTTATACACAGTCGCTGATCGATTGACTCTATATAGTCACTGATCGACTTTATATACAGTCGCCGATCGTTGCCAATCATCTTTATATACAGTCGCCCATCGTCTTTATATACAATCGCCGATCGTCTTTATATACAGTCGCCGATCGTCTTTGTATACAGTCGCCGATCGTCTTTATATACAGTCGCCAATCTTCTTCATATACAGTCTCTGATCAACTTTATATACAGTCGCCTATCGACTTTATATACAGTCGCCAATCGACTTTATATACAGTCGCAGATCGTCTTTATATACAGTCGCAGATCGTCTTTATATACAGTCGCCGATCGTCTTTGTATACAGTCGCCGATCGTCTTTATATACAGTCGCCAATCTTCTTCATATACAGTCTCTGATCAACTTTATATACAGTCGCCTATCGACTTTATATACAGTCGCCAATCGACTTTATATACAGTCGCAGATCGACTTTATACACAGTCGCTGATCGATTGACTTTATATAGTCGCTGATCGACTTTATATACAGTCGCCGATCGTTGCCAATCATCTTTATATACAGTCGCCGATCGACTTTATATACAGTCGCCAATCGACTTTATATACAGTCGCAGATCTTCTTTATATACAGTCGCCGATCATTGCCAATCGACTTTATATACAGTCGCCGATCGTCTTTATATACAGTCCCTGATGGATTGACTTTATATACAGTCGCTGATCGACTTTATACACAGTCGCTGATCGATTGACTTTATATAGTCACTGATCGACTTTATATACAGTCGCCGATCGTTGCCAATCATCTTTATATACAGTCTCTGATCGTCTTTATATACAATCGCCGATCGTCTTTATATACAGTCGCCGATCGTCTTTATATACAATCGCCGATCGTCTTTATATACAGTCGCCGATCGTCTTTGTATACAGTCGCCGATCGTCTTTATATACAGTCGCCGATCGTCTTCATATACAGTCTCTGATCAACTTTATATACAGTCGCCGATCGACTTTATATACAGTCTCTGATCAACTTTATATACAGTCGCCGATCGTCTTTGTATACAGTCGCCGATCGTCTTTATATACAGTCGCCGATCTTCTTCATATACAGTCGCCGATCGACTTTATATACAGTCGCCAATCGACTTTATATACAGTCGCAGATCTTCTTTATATACAGTCGCCGATCGTCTTTATATACAGTCGCCGATCGTTGCCAATCATCTTTATGTACAGTCGCCCATCGTCTTTACATACAGTCGCCGACTGTCTTTATATACAGTCACCGATCGTCTTTATATACAGTCCCTGATGGATTGACTTTATATACAGTCGCTGATCAACTTTATACACAGTCGCTGATCGATTGACTCTATATAGTCACTGATCGACTTTATATACAGTCGCCGATCGTCTTTGTATACAGTCGCCGATCGTCTTTATATACAGTCGCCCATCGTCTTTATATACAATCGCCGATCGTCTTTATATACAGTCGCCGATCGTCTTTATATACAGTCGCCCATCGTCTTTATATACAATCGCCGATCGTCTTTATATACAGTCGCCGATCGTCTTTGTATACAGTCGCCGATCGTCTTTATATACAGTCGCCAATCTTCTTCATATACAGTCTCTGATCAACTTTATATACAGTCGCCAATCGACTTTATATACAGTCGCAGATCGTCTTTATATACAGTCGCAGATCGTCTTTATATACAGTCGCCGATCGTCTTTATATACAGTCGCCGATCGTTGCCAATCATCTTTATATACAGTCGCCCATCGTCTTTATATACAATCGCCGATCGTCTTTATATACAGTCTCTGATCAACTTTACATACAGTCGCCGATCGACTTTATATACAGTCGCCAATCGACTTTATATACAGTCGCAGATCGTCTTTATATACAGTCGCCGATCGTCTTTATATACAGTCGCCGATCGTTGCCAATCATCTTTATGTACAGTCGCCCATCGTCTGTACATACAGTCGCCGACTGTCTTTATATACAGTCACCGATCGTCTTTATATACAGTCGCCGATCGTTGCCAATCGACTTTATATACAGTCGCCGATCGTCTTTATATACAGTCGCCGATCTTCTTCATATACAGTCTCTGATCGACTTTATATACAGTTGCCGATCGTTGCCAATCGACTTTATATACAGTCGCCGATCGACTTTATACACAGCCCCTGATCGATTGACTTTATATACAGTCGCCGATCGTTGCCAATCGACTTTATATACAGTCACTTATTGTCTTTATATACAGTAGGCGATCGTCTTTATATAGTCGGCGATCGTCTTTATATATTCATTTTATTGGCCCTCTAAAAGCAGCATCCTGTTTTTAGAAAAAAGCCTCAGGGACCCAGACAAATGTTCAGCGGTTCAGTAAATAAATTCATGAAGCTTGTTTTAAAAGCAGAGCAGACAGAGCGGAGTCCCAGCAGAGAGGACGGGACATGACATCGGGTACAATCAGTCACAATTAGACACAAGTGTAAAGAAAACTGAAATCAGCCTATAAAACTTTAAACTGTCAAATCTAAACTCTCCCAAAAACAATAAAGCCTCCAACATAAACACAGGGGGCATGTTTGACGTATTCTCAGTGATGTCTGTGACTTTCACCTCATCTAAAATGCAGTAGTTTGTAATAATCAGGTAAGTAATGATAAATAATAATTTAAAAATCAAAACTTACATGCAGAGCAGAATCTGCTGCAGAGCTTGTAAATGAGAATTCAGTCGGCCGGTCGTCACTGCAGCTGAACGATGTGTGTCCCGTCGCAGGAAGAGGAAGCACCGGAGGGGAATGAAACCGGCTCAGGGGAGTCCTTTCCTGAACTTGAACGTTTTGGTCTTCAACAATCCTTCTGTATTTACACATCATACCCACATGGCACTGATCAGTACACAGGTACACACACGTTATTTAAAAAAAATCATTGATTCATGTCTCTGGGAGGAAACCCACAATGACACAGTGAAAAGACTGAAGCCTCAGACCTCAGCCAATCAGCCAGGCATTAGTCTGTACGTGAGGCTGCAGTGCTCATCATCGCGCTGCCCTGCGACGTACAGCTGTTCCTGGCTCCCGTACAGCTGTTCCTGGCTTGGAGTAACGCTATTTGAGTGTCCACCAGGGCCGGCCCAAGGCATAGTGCGAATAAAGCGGCTGCTTAGGGCCCCCTGGCCACCAGGTGGGCCCCACTCCCAATGTAACCAAAGGCCCGAAACAACTATAGTCAGTCAGACAGTTGATGGAAAGGGCAGTGGCGTGACAAAGTTAAAGATGGAAGCAATGTCACAAAAACAGGACATGCATGACTAATTTCACCGTTCAATCATAAACATTCACCGGCTAGCTAGCCGTCAAACAAGCCTTCGGTTCAATCGAGGTATCTTCAGCTAAAAAAAAAAA
The DNA here is from genome assembly GCF_022379125.1 of Scophthalmus maximus. Taxonomy (NCBI): domain Eukaryota; kingdom Metazoa; phylum Chordata; class Actinopteri; order Pleuronectiformes; family Scophthalmidae; genus Scophthalmus; species Scophthalmus maximus. The sequence goes on along the minus strand of NC_061524.1, from coordinate 20,451,408 downwards.
AAGACAGCTAGATTCCATACAAAAGTATTGGTCCCCATGTAGCCGGCCCCATGTAGGCTTGGGCCGGCTGTGGTGTCCACCTAATACAAATGAATCTTCTTCCCCTCTGGTGAACCAGTGTCTTCATCGATAGTCCTCCTCTTTCGATTAGCTGGGATGTTGCCTGTGGAGGAGGCAACTGCAGCAGTGACAAAGTCCTTGCCCTGCACGTGGATAGGCTGAGCTGCTGAGTTCCTCCATCTATGAGGACTCTGGTCCTCATAGATGGAGGGGGCAGATCTCCACAGGATCCGGTGGCTTCTGGTCCTCATAGATGGAGGGGCTGATTTCCACAGCTTGTTTTGACAGAGATTTGATCTTCTTAATCTCCGTCTCCAGCCGAGTAGAGAGTCTGGCTGCTTCTCTTTCAAGAGGTCCTTTGAGGTTCTTCTCAATTTTGAGCCTGTGAATGAGGTTGACGTTAGATTTTTCCAGGCCCACAAATCCTTGGAGGTGAGCCATCCGAGCTGCGTTTACTTGTTTCGCTTTCAGAAGCTGTTGGAGTTCTGCCCTTAACGCATCGGCGTCGGAGTCATGCTCCTCCACCAGATCGTACCACAATATTGTAGCACCGGCCATCGCTGTTTACTATTCCTGGGTTCGTCTTGACGATTGTCTGATGATCTGAAAAGTTTGCCACTCAAGTCGGTACGCCACCTGCTGAGTGAAGTTCAGAAAACAGTCTGACAGTTTGTGCAGAAGGATGTCGGTGCTAATGATCTTCAGAACTTCAAAGTTCTAAAGTTGTGTTTCACGTTACCATGGTAACCCTAGTACACTGGGTTTCTTTTCATGGTAACCATGTGCAATATATAATTATATATTATATAATATTAGAAAGACAGTATTGGCCTCAGATTCAGGCAACTTATGTCAATTTCTTGACGATCATCCGACTGTGAATATGTATATATATGACAAACCATGGTAGACAATTAGATTTGAAGAGAACCCCGAGTGTACGAAGGCTCCCATGGTAACTTGAAACACAACTTTAAAACTTTGAAGTTCTAAGGATCAAAAGCATACTGTGACATCATCATTCTGTCAACTGCACAAACTGTCAGACTGCATTCGGAACTTCACTCAGCAGGTGGCGTAAAGACTTGAGCGACACAAAGTGTCAGACAATCTTCAAAATCATCAGACATTTGTCAAGAAGAATCCAGGAATAGTTAACAACAATGGCCGGTGCTAAAATATCGTGGTACGACATGGTTGAGGAGCATGACTCAGACGCCGAGGCGTTGAGGGCTGAACTCCAACAGCTTCTGAAAGCAAAAAAAGTCAACGCAGCTTGCATGGCTCACCTCCAAGGATTTGAGAAGAACCTCAAAGGACCTCTTGAAAGAGAAGCAGCCAGGCGCTGTACTCGGCTGGGGACAGAGATTAAAAAGATTGAATCTCCGTCAAAACAACCTGTGGAAATCAGGTGCTCCATCTATGAGGAACAGAGTCCACCAGAACCGATGGAGATCAGTCGTCATCAGCGTCTGAGCTCTGAAACGTGGGGCTATCAGCCAGTGCAGCGTAACCAGCCCATTCCTGCTTGGATAGCTCAAGAAGAGGATCCCCTCGTACTGCAGATTACATTGGCCATGAGCTGCCTCTCCATCTAGAATTAGAGTCCTCCCAAACCTATGGCGATCAGCCCTTCCATCTCTGAGGACCAGAGTCCACCAGAACCTCAGCAACTCAGCCGCTCCACTTGCAGGAATAGGACTGCACTTTGAGGTGCAGTTGCCGAACACCTCAGGGACCTGTGAGGCAAAGGGACACTTCTGAAGCCCCACAGAGTGGAGACTAAAGCCAACACAGCCCCCTGTGTTGGCTTTAGTCAACTCTGTGTTTTGACCGCGTGGGCAGAGGGTGCGGGGGGCCCCCACGGGCCCCCCAGGGCCCACGCTTAGTACTACTGATCTACCTTTCGACTGATTTCAATTTTGGGTGGGCCTTTTAGTTACAAAAGCTCATACTGTTCGCTGTCCTTCATTCTAAAATATTTAAGTGCCGACAGAGGAATATGTGACCTTTGGATAAGTGGAACATGCCGGTGTCTGCATGGCTGACATCGTGCATAAATTAAACATAGTAGGCGATCCAATCTATCATTCCTTTTCTTTTTTTCTTGCTGTGTATTATGAAGACCAATACATCCATTCATTGAAAACACTGACGTTATTTCAGGAAATGACACCAAGCGTTCTGGCTGAAAAAATATAAGAAAACCAATGTTTAACTTTCTGCTAATGACTGACAACCAGTCCGAGTCAAAGTCTGTTGATCGGGACCTTTGAGATCCCAGCAACTACTATTATTAAAGGAGGGCTAGGCGTTTTTTGTGAGAAGCACTTTCTGTCATATTACTTGAAACTCATGTCACATACCGACAGCGATGAATACATTGAATGATCTGACACTGAAACGAATAGGGTGAGAGTGGTTTATTATCTTCAACTGTGTAACCAACGTAACTGTTTGTGTGAGTGTGTGTGTGTGTGTGTGTGTGTGTGTGTGTGTGTGAGTGTGGGTGGGTGGGTGGGTGGAGCAGGCGCAGTGAGAATGCCGAATGCCCGGTGTGCGTGGGTAGAGGCTTGTAGTAGCAGTCGGTGTGCATGTTGCAGTCTGTGTGCAATAATAAATCCCATGACGCCTCAAGTTCCATCAAGAAGTCTCCGTGTAGTTTTCATCACGTTGCCGGGCTTGAGGGGCAGTTCCCGAGGGGCAGTTCCCCAGGGGCAGGTCCCCAGGGGCAGGTCCCCAGGGGCAGGTCCCTGAGCGATGCAGAGCTTCGGCCCTAGAGGAACTGTCTCCCTGCTCCCCGACTACGGTCCAGACGACGGGCAGGAAATGAAATGAAAAATACTGTTCAATGTGCGGTAATATGAACATTATAAGTTGACCTCCCTCCTCTTATACCAGGTACAGCAAGTTGTACATGAAGAAGTCCAGGACCTGGAGGTTGTCTGCCACGGACCAGAGCAATGAGACCAGACGATCCCGTCAACAGCGAGAGAAGCAGGTCAGCAGAGGACCAGGTGAGTCGCTCATGATACTGTAGGTTGAACATGAAGTGGTAACATACTTGTGTACAAAACTACTTTAAAATCCATATGGCAATGTTGTAAAAAAATTCCAAAGTGTAAACATTTATGCAAACTGGGTTGTTTACATTTTTTTAAATTACAGATTCTGAAACTCAGAACTACATGTTATGATCTTCAATATTTAGCTAAACAAAGCACAAATATATATGACAGAGTGGCTGTTCCACCAACAAATCACTGAATCAATTATACTTGTCTCCCACAAGTAAGCGTCTGGTGACAGAAAACTGTGTTTGTCACTGCAGATAATGTTGCTGTGGTGTTGTCAGTCTTTTACAGTAATGTTGATCTATTATTGTGATATTCTTCTACAGGACTACTGCCTAAGAGTCGATGACAGCGCAGCCTGAGCCATCAGCCGACAGACCAGCTTTGACACTAGAGCTAGGAAACCCTGTGCAGAGTTTCTTCCTGTTGTTTATGCTAATATTATAATATATATATTTGTTATATTGTATGATGTTCCCAAAAAATAAACAGGTGTCATGACACATTGTGTTCTCATTATTTGTGCAGCTTGTAAAGAGGTAAATGTAATGGTTGGATTGTTTATGCTGTGTCATGATCTTGTGTCGGTCTTTGAGAGGGGGGTTTCGTCATGATCTCGTGTTTTGTATTTCCTGTTTTATTTTGAATTAGTTTTGGTACTTCCTGTTTCCCTGGCTCGCGTCTGTTCACTTTGTTTTTCCTGTGTCTCCTGCCCCTGTGATTGTCTGCACCTGTTCCTAATGTGTCTCACCTGTGTTCCATTAGCCCCGCCCACCTTGTGTATTTAATCTCTGTGCTTCCCTTTGTCTGTGTTGGTCATCTGTTGTGTTTCCCCACTCTGTCCTGAGACGTCTGTTTCTGTGCTTTCCCCCCTGGCTCCAGTATTTGGATTACCTGTTTTTGCTACATCTCGTGGACACCTCCAGTTGTATTTTGTTCTTGTTTATCAGAGGCGTTGTAAGTCTGTTTTCTTTTCTTATTAAATATCCTTTTATCGACCATCTCTGCATTTGGGTCCAGTTCCTGCTCAACCTTGACATGCTGAGAGTAAAAGGAAAGGCCTTGAACATGTAAAAGATTTTTATTCCAACAATATAGAGCAGGTTATGCAGAACATAAATAAACATTGGTATTGTCCAAAATACTGTATGTGCAAAATGTAAACCTCCATATGTGGCAGCCTGGACACGGGAGTCAGGAAGTTGCCCACAGCACTTTCTGTCCACGTCTGAGGGCAGTTGTTGGCAGACACAAGTAGGTTGACCTGCAACGGGACGGCCCGGTGGAGCAGCATCTGCAGATGTGAGGTGTAGTAAGTGAAGCAGGCTCGTGTCACGTCACTGCTCCGAGCTCAGTCCTCGAGTTCTGACCTGTACAGTAACACATGATTAGATCAGATACATGATAAATGATTAGATGGTATCACCCCTGAGAAGAAGGGCGTGTCTAAGATGATACTTAGTTATGATGTCACATGTCTAGAAATGATGTAATGTTCAGGAAAGATTTATAAAAAAAAGACAAGCAGACTGCTTCAGAATTAAAGCACTAGTAGTAGTGCATTAATTGATATCATTTTTTTTTTTTTTTTTTTTTTTTACAGTATTTCTTTTTACTTTTTTGTGTCTTACCTGCCCCTGACTCAAACTGCAGCCGACGTGTCATGAGGGTGAGTGGAAGAATATGACTGGGTCTGTTTTCAGCTGAACGGCGTTTCAGCCAATCTCTGTGCTTCGGTTTGTCTTCCAGAATACCACGGAGGTTTAGGTCTTTGGCAGAAGAAGATAAGGAAAGTTTGTTTGATTTAGTTAGTTGGTCATTCAGTTTGTTGGATTACGCAAAAGCCAATGAACAGGTTTCCACTTAACTTGGTGGAAGGATGGGAAAGAACCCACGACGTGTTGGGGATGGATCCAGACAACTGGGCAGATCTAGGAACATCTTATCACTGTCTTTGATATTGCGAGATGTGCGTTTTTTCCCAGGGAATAATTCATGGATCATGATGGAAACAATCAGGTTTATTTAGGGGACTGACATGGATGAGCATGTCATTTGGTGTGGCTTGATTGAATTGAAGGGAGTGAATAGGCCTCGTGGAGGTCTGCGCTCCACTGAGTGCCATGCTAGTTGGAACTACTTTCCTCTCAAGAAGTTTTCCCAGTGTCAACTTCAGAAAAGAGAACTGTCGCCCAATGCTGTGAGTAAGAAATACAGACATACCATTCACTCACCTCGCCTGGACATGGGTGGAGACGAGATACCTATTTTTACCTTAATACGTAATACCTTGATAGGGAAATTTAGGGAAATGTGTCACCAGTTTCCTTCATTCTACTGACAAAAGTCACTGTTCTGTTGCATCATTTATGCAAAAAAAAAAAACACAGATGCAAAAAAACATATGCTGTCTCTCATCTCTGGTGTCTTTCTGGTTGTATCTGACCAAGATAGAGTTCCCTGTTAGTGGAGCACACTGGCACAAACGGTCCAGAGAGCAGCAGCAGCATGAAGGACGGGATCTTCCTCAGGGTCCTGTGTCTCTCAGGTCAGTGAATTTGATTGTTTACATGACGACTAACGGAGATCTGTATCACTTTGAGCCATCGCACATTAAAAATCTGGCGTCGTCCTCAGGGTGGCTCACCTTCGCCACGCGCCTGCCCCGTCAGTACCACTATGTGGCTCAGCCGATGACTTGGACTGGAGCTCGGAGCCACTGCAGAGGGTCGTTCTTAGACATAGCCACTATCGGAAGTCTTGAAGAAATGAACCACCTTATCAAAACAGTTTCAAATGCTGGCAAAAGCTCTGAGGTTTGGATTGGCCTGTTCGATGAGATTAAATGGAGGTGGTCAGATGGGTACACGGGGAGTGGAGCGGACTATCGGAAGTGGGAACTCTCTTACAACGAGCCAAACTTTTATGAAGCCGGGGAGTTCTGTGTGACCATAGACAATGACAGAGGATGGTATGATGATGATTGCACGCGACAATATCCATTCATGTGCTACAACGGTAAGGATAAAGCATGGGGTGCTCTATGTTGATATTTATTCTCCTACATAATATATCAAATATGACACTGATGTTTGTACTCAAACTTTAACTGCAGGGTCGATGCTGGATCCTCACTTTGATTATGTAAATGAATATATGAACTGGTCCGATGCTCAGAACTACTGCAGGGAGCACTTCACAGATCTGGCCACTGTGAGGAACGACACTGAAAACCTCAAGATACAGAACCTTCTGCCAGGAAACAAAGCAACATGGATCGGTTTGTTCAGAGATCCTCACTTTTACTGGTCCGACGGGAGTGTCTTCTCATTCAGCTACTGGTACACTGATTACAACTACCTCGGCTCGCGGACTCTGGTATGTGGTGTTGCAGATTTGGAGAAGTCAGGAAGATGGAGGTTAAGGCCCTGTACAAGAAAACTACCATTTGTCTGCTACAGTATCCCTGGTGAGTGCTTCACTGGCCCTCTGCGGAATCAAGTCAATCAGCCAATAGTGATTCTTAAAACATTAACACATGAACTAACTATGCACAAAAACAGTGAGATGGTCTTGTTGTGTCCTCTAGTGTGTGTTTGTTCCTTCTTCCATGTTTCATGCGTCACTCTGTTCTTCCCGACAAACGGACCCTTTGACTTCGTCTGGTTCCAGCAGCAAATTCTCCTTCTGAACAATGCCGACACGACGCTCCAGCTGGTCTTTGACTTGTAACTAATTGTCTGTCCATCCGTTGCTCTTGTCCACAGTCGTATGTGTGTCGTGTTCATCCAGACCGTGACCCGACACATGCAGCCAGAAGGGAACATGCTGAAAGACGAGTTACTCTATCGTTTGATTTGATCCAATTTAATTACATTTCATTTTACCGCAGGAAAAAGACAAGTGCTGCCAAGAGAACTGACTGATTGTATATCTGAGGGGACTTTGTGAATTGACTTGCAGGCCGGATCAAACTGTCCAGTGAGCAACGGGGTGGCCTGGAGGCCAGAGGCTCCGCCCCCCTGTTTGAAATAAACAGGGGGGCAGTGAATAGGCAGATGGTGAAGCTGAGGATGAAGATGGACTCCTCCGTGACCCCGAGTGACCCTGCTGTGAGAGCAGACATCCTGAAAAAGGCCAGTCTCCAATATTGATAACATCAAACAACAACAATGTGTTCGGTGTGCGAATGTGAAAAAATATATAACCAAAAAACCAACAACTCCGGCCACAGATGTTTGAACAGATTACAATGCAAAGCAGCCTCACGTATGGAAAGAAGAGTTATCATCATGTCTCCTCTTCTCATCGTGCGATCTCGACATGACAAATCCTTATTCCGGACACCGGACACGAATCACGACGGCGTATAAGGGCCATTGTAGGAACAATAAAAAACAAAAACAAATAATTTCTGACATTAAAGACGTAAATTGACGAGAATACAAACTCAGATATTCTCTGAGATTAAAGTGGTAAATTTAATTGAAATTGAAAGTTGCAAATCTGCGGAAAAAAGATGGAAAAATAGTGTTTTGTTTATCAAGGAACGTCATAAATAACTACCATATTTCAATCTGCTCTGTCTTCATGCAGTCTGTATGTCGTCTGACTGTTTTTCTTAGTTTGCCACAAATCTTGGCATTTGGCCCAAGTCCAGTAAATGGAGCTGCTGGAAACAAACCAGGCCCGGATGATGCAATGACATCACCGGACCTCGGAGGATTTCTTCGTTCTTTCTAAACTTCATGCCGTGATCGCTACACGTCCCGATCAAACAATACCAATGTTCAAACGTCCCACCAGACAAATGTGTAGGAAGCCAAAACCACTGTGTCCATTCCTGGAGTCCCTGTCATCTACAGTTACATGTTGACCTACTGGCTGCCCACATGTGTTCCAGCTCCAGGACAGAGTGGAGGAGGAAGGACTGAGCGGAGTCGTCCTGAAGTGGAGCGAGCAGCCCGACGGAAACATCTTCCACGAGGAGGAAGAGCCTCCCGAGAAAAGGGGGAAAGAAAGAGAACTTTAGGTTTCATGTCTGCTGAAACATGAACGCACCATCATCACTGTACAGAGTTTGATCATAACCCTGAAGGCTTCCTGTTTGACCCTCATCCTGATTACTGTATGTTGTGTCATCATAGTTATGAATTTTCACCAGCCAACATGGCTAGTCGACTTTTTTAAATTATAAAAAAGCCACTAGCCCAATTTTTTCCATGGAATAAACCAGATTACTTGATGCCACTGAAGACATTTAATCATCCATGTTTCTTTAAAAAGATGTATTAGCGTTGATGGCAGATATACATTAAAATGGTAAAAATATATATATTGTAATATTCGTTTCTTGGTCAAATACGAGCAGCTCACGACCTTTTCCTCTAACATCCTCATCGTCCTCCAGCTGCTGGATGATGGTGTCCCGGTCGGACCTTCTCTGGACTTACTGTACGTCTCTGCTCTGCTGCCTTCATGTTTACAACAGCACGTGTTCATGTGTTTCCAGTCCTTGTATCCATAAGGTCAGAATGTCTCCAAATGTTCACAATTTACAAAATCTTACGAGACAATTTCGAAGTCGCTGTGTTTGCGATATAGTCATTTAATACATCTCATGTGCAACGAGCACGCGATACATCAAATATATTCGAGATACCGCCCACCCCTAATCTGGCCACGTCGCATTCATCACACACTTCTATCTTCACAAAGGTGAGTAAATTAAGTTCGTAACCATGATGAACGTCACCCGCAGGGATTTGTGCACGAGTCGGGCAAAGAAGAATAATCGACCATATAAGGTGTTTTGCTCCCTGCCCCTCGTCACGAAGAGTTCATTTAGCGAAGACGGTTTCACAGGGTAAAAATCACGCTGCCACATCGAGTCCTGCATCAGTGGGAAGTTGTGTTTTCACCCACACGTAACATGATCTCTGTTCACCGGACGAGCACATGCCTCGGTGAAACCCTGCAGGCTGTTGAGTTTTTTTCCCCCTTGCCCGCCGTCTGACTCAGTCCTGCAGTGAAGAACCGTCTCCTGTGGGTCTTTTCAAATGTCACATCGATGGCCTGAATAAAAGCACTGACCTGGGATTTTTGTATACAGTGTGTAATTCAAATTTGTACGGGAATATTTTCAACAGTGAAGTTTCACTAAGTCTAAGAGACGGACGCACACATTTCCTATCTTTGCCTGTGACACTGAAGTTGCGCTGACGAAACTGTGACGAGCCAATCAACACGTTGTCCAGTTAAATGAGTTAAACTGTCCACTCAGGCCAGAAGCATCAAATATGACAGCTGCGACGGAAGGTTGACGTAGGAAGGAATAGTGTGAGGAAAGATTTTCCTCCAGTGAGAATGAGTCCCAGCAGCGGCTGCGTTTCAGTGCCTTGCTCATGAACCGCGCACCCTCGGACTCCCGTGGCGTTCGGCCGCCGTGACGCCGGACGCTCTGCTGGTTCTACCACCACAGCTCTTCTCCTCCGCTGCTGCGGGTGCTCGCCCGCTCGCGCCCCCGCGGCCTCAACATCTCCAGGACGCTGCTGGCGTAGGCGTCCCTCAGGTTCACGCCTCCCCCGACTCCTCCTCCCTCCCCCGCCTCCTCCTCCCTCCCCCGCCTACTCCTCCCCCCCGACTCCTCCTCCCTCCCCCGACTCCTCCTCCCTCCCCCGCCTCCTCCTCCCCCCCCGACTCCTCCTCCCTCCCCCGACTCCTCCTCCCTCCCCCGTCTCCCCCACCGGGCCGCGGGCCAGCCTCTTCAGCATCTCGCCGTGCCGCGTCGCCGCCTCCTTCACCTTCAGCGTGAAGTAGCAGGCGGAGAAGCGGTCGTTGATGATGGCGATGGGCAGCGCCAGGATGAGGATCCCGGACAGGATGCAGAGGAAGGCCAGCACCTTGCCCACCGCCGTGTCGGGCCGGATGTCCCCGTAGCCGACGGTGGTCATGGAGGTGGTCGCCCACCACCAAGCGGCCGGCACGCTGGTGAAGGTGGTGGCGGGAAGGTCGTGCTCCAGTGCGAAGACCACCACGGCGAAGATGGAGATGCCAACTCCCAGGAAGAGGAGCAGGAGGCCGACCTCCTCGTAGCACTGGGCGATGGTCAAACCCAGAGACTTCAGGCCTGGACGAGAGGACCAGAGACACTTTGTGTTAGGTTCACTTTCTCAAGTGAGAAAGTGAACCCGCGGTGCGTCGGCTGAACATCTCATCCGGACGTTTTGATGATGCGTCTTTTCTTTTAAACGACCCACATCTTGTTCTTGTTCATGGTCCTTCAGAACATGAACACCTGAGTGGCTCAGATTGTGTCGGTCGTGTTTCATCGTTTTCATGTTGAAGTCTGTTGCATTGGTGGTTTTTTACAATACAAAAGACAGAAAAGGAAGAAATAAGCAAGCCACAATGGGAAATACATATTTTTTTCAAAGTTCAATACGTTTGCAAGTCCGTCTATGGTCTACCCGCAGTACGTGACGTTTGAATGAACCTCAACGTCCCTCGTGGATGAAGAACGAATTCAAAGACTGCATGAAGCTGAATGTACTGTCGCTTTAAATGATGTTGTTCTTCATTGGTTCTTTAGGATCCCATGGGCAGGGTCGTAGTTCGAAACCGGCAAATTTGGTTTCAGATTTTTAGGTGCTCCAGATGTTTGCCTAATCCTTTGCATCTGCCTGTATTGAGCCGATGAAAAGCTTTGGTTTTAAGTTGATATGACATGTTTTATCTTATAGAATAAGGAATGATGCATCTTTTGTTGTTTTATTTTATATTTGGAAAAATTGTCCATTATTACCTAAACCCCTTTGTCACGCATTAAGATACGTTTCTACAAATCTTTTATAATGAAAATTAAAGCTACAGTGTGTGATATTTATAAGCTATAACTCTGTGATCATACATGTATTATCGACCCCGAATGAGTTAAATATAGTTCCATGAGTTGGACCCGACCTCCGTGTGAGTCTCCATGTTTCTACGTGTTGAACTAAACGGTCCAGAATACGTCGCGTTCCTGTTCAATTTTCAGACGCTGCCTGAAACCGGAAATGAATCAGGGGCGCGTCGCCATGAAGTGTCCCCTGTCGGTCGCTCAGTTGGTTGCGGTCTGCAACTTCACCACCAGATGGCGCCAGGAAGTTACAAAAATTACACACTGGGGCTTTAAGAACATTTTTTGTGTATTTACAGAGTTTATGGAAAAGCGAGAACAGAGAGAAAACAAGAACGAGAACATGGTGATGAAGATAAACAAGTAAACAACCAAACAACCCCCTTGTAAAACCTCCGGAGAAAAAACGCGAGAGCCGATGTGAGAAAACAGCAGATCTGATCTGTTGTGAACGCGTCCGACTCTGACAATCTCCTGCTGCATTCGTCAGATGCGGAAGGTTACATTTCGTAAAATGTATGGACGAAACATTTTCAGAAGCTCATGTCTCAACAGGTTCAGACTGCCGACTGCCTCAGGAAACCGAGATCGCCTCCAGCCCCTCCCCCTGATTCTTGAAGGATCAACGGAATAACTGACGCATGGTTCATCCATGTTCCGCTGTGTTTACCTGTCGAGTGTCGTCCCAGCTTCAGCATGCGGAGGGACCGGAGGAGTCGGAGGACCTGCACCACGCGGCCCATGTTCTCCAGCTCCGTGGTTCCTCCGTGGAGGCTCTCCACCGCCTGCGTCACATAGAACGGCAGGATGGCCAGCAGGTCGATCACGTTGGGGATGCTCCGACTGAACCGACACTTGTCCCTCACGCAGAGGAACCGGAGCACAAGTTCGCCGGTGAACCACACCACGCACACGTACTCCAGGGTGTCGAACGGCAACAGTTCCCCGACGGTGACATCACTCACGCCAAAGTCCTTCCCCGAGTCCAGCGAGATGAGCACCATGTCGACAGCCGACAGCACCACGAAGAAGACCGACAGCGAGCAGAAGGTGCGAGCAGCTCGTGAGGTTTCAGGTTTCTCCAGAAAGTCCCACAGGCGCCGTCGGAGAGCGGGGAAGGCGGCGCCCACAAAATCCTCATCACCTTCGTCGGGCTCAAAGTCTCTCTGGACCTCGAGGTTCTCCTTCTGCTCCTTGCGGCGATGGTAACGCTCGCGGCAGCAGGGGTTGATTCGAAGCTCGTCGATGCCCCAGTACTCGATCTCCTGCAGGAAGGAGACCTCGCACAGCTCCTCCCTGACGTGCAGGTGACCCGTCCGGTAGAAGTTCATCACGTACCTGTCGGGCAGAAGCACAAAGAGTCAGAAGAGCACTGCGAGACATCAGGAGAATCTCAACGCTGATTGGCTTTGGGGACAGTTTGAATGAACAGTTTTTGCAATTTTTCACTGCACATCGATATCACAACACTACAAAATAGTTTCAACAGGTGTGTGAGATCAGGCTACGCAGACGTTTTCGACATTGGTTATTACAACGGGACATCGAGCACGTCACAGGGAAGGAGGCGCCACCTACTGGAAGGTCTGTGAGTTTCGGTCGAAGAAGAACTCGTTCCCCAGGAGGTCGGCGTCGTCGCACGGCTCCAGGGCCGAGTCGCGGCCGCAGCAGGCCAGTTTCCCCAGCCGGCTCTCCGGGTGGGACGCCAGCAGCTCCTGGGACAGCACGTAGCGACTCCCGCCGACGTTGATGACGAAGAAGTCCAGTGGGTCTTTGACACAGGACGCCCTCGTCGTCGTCGTCTCGCTGAAGAAAGCACTGGAGTGCAGAGAGACCGGGGAGGCGGTGTCGCTGTGGGACTCCGCGCCCTCGACCGAGCACGAAAGGAGGCTCATGGTGGAGGAGCTGCTGGAGAGGTGAAGGGTCAGAGGAGTCGGTAACAAATATAGCAGTTCCATTTCAAAACGAAGCAAACAGCTCTTTCAGTTTCACACGTGGTGAATCACGGAATTCTTAATAGCTGCATCATTTTGATGTCTTGGCCACTTGGGGGCAGAAAAACTCCTTGACAAGCTGACACACTTTGATTTATCACGTCTATGATATTTAGTCCTGGTAAATAGCTGCCTACTCCCTTGACACAGCGAGATGATCATCCCATCGTGTTTGTGTCCAATATTCACTCTCTTGTTAGCTCTGTTTTTGTTCTCGTCCAACTCCTGGACTGCAGCTGTAGATGTTCCACTGTGTCCACGGTGATCTTCATCCAAATAAATCACAACATTTTAAAGGGGATTGACAAATCAAACCAGTTTCCATCCACTGCTATTGGAAGCTAAGGTTCTATGAGATAAGCAGTAGGTGGCGCCAGATTAACCAAATTCTGGGCCCTATGCATAAGCAGTCTCTGTGGGCCCCCCGCAGCTATGATGCTGATTAATTTATGATACAGAAAAACCCAAATTATACAGAAACATCTGTCGTCGGCGCTGCAGTCAGTCCCAGGAGCTCATGCTTTGTCTCTAAATCTGCGATTGACTAATCTGACAAAAGGTGTTTAGTCTGATCCAGGAGTTGGTGTCGTCTGTTTCGTGGACTTGTGGTCCTGCCGCTGCCGTTGGCAGAAGGAACAGGGATGTTTTTAAGTTCCCAGAACGTCCTCACGCGACCTCGTCTGTGACGGCAAAGGCAGCGTCGACGAGTCACAGAGACAAAACAGAGGGAGCAAAGAAAGACAGACTCTCAGAGGAGAGGAGGAGGAACGAGGGAATGACGAGACGTAGAACCGAGAGAGACGAAGCGTCTGGCCACGTCCCCCTTGTAGCTGCTGCCACATTTTTAATATTTTCGCTGCTTTTTACCTAATTAATAGATCTAATGCTACTATTCCTTTGATCATTCATTCCCTTTCACTCTGTTTCTCGCTGTCATCTCGCTCTCTGAATATAACATGAGGCCATTTGAGCGGAGACGGCTTTTGGGCAATATCCAAATTTATGATGCCGTTAATTCTTGCATAAATTCAGTTTGACCAGATGAAAAACCACATTGTCGGACTTCGAGGAAGCTGCCAATCACGGCAATAGCGCTGCCCACCACAGGGTGGCTGCAGCGCACTTCCACCTGGGATTATCAATTTTATGTTCCAGAAGACGTTGGATCGTTCGTTCGTCGAACATGGACCAAGAAAGAATCCATTAAATGTTGGCGTGGATTTGGAAAAAAGGGATTTTTTAGGGGGAAATTCATGGATTCATGGATTGAGTTATGAATATAGACTCTGTTGTACTTTGTAGTGTCTTCTTGTCCATATATGGAATCAGAGGGGAATATGGGCTTACTTCTCTTCCTTTGGAATGTTATGCAAGGGGTCTTTCAAGGACCCTTACCACTCCTTTACTTGGCCTTGAAAGTTACACGTCTCATATAGCATAACTTGATTCGAAACCAGGTGTTCCTTGTCAAGCCAACGATGGGCCTATAAAGGTAACCCCCAGGAAGAGTCGAGAGGGTTGTCCTTTTGGCCGGACACTCTCCAAGCTCTGCAGGGCTTGAATCGATACTGGTCTTTTTGTAATAAACCTTTATATACAATCAAGACGGTGTCGGCGGACTTCTCTTCAGTACATCTTCACATCATCGCTACTTAGTATACAACAACTTCTTAAAGTTTTGAAAGTGTTGACGTCATTTCTTGATATTTAAATCTTAAACGATCCAATGCTAAACGTTTCCGATATCATCAAATGACACACAAACTCTTTAACATATAGGATCACTGAAAGACTCACAGTAAATTATTTTCTTTGTGTTACATTATTTAATTTAAATAATTGCAATTTTCCAGACAATGAATCTGAACATGTAATAATCCAGGTTCAAAAATCGTCTTTAATTTTTTCGACAAATTAAAGCCAAAGGTTTTTCAATGTGCTTTTGATTCTCCATGAATCAGAAACTGGTCAACAGCCATTCAAAAATATAATTTTTCATCATGTTTTTAAGCACGTTTTATAATCAGGCTTTAGATGAAACACGTTTAGTTTGCGTACGTGACACTGAAGCAGAGCTTTCTGACTCAACAAATGAGATTTTTTATTATTTTACGTAAGAGCCTTTCAAAAAAAAATTGTATAGTGATTAAAATCTACAAATGTAAACTGAAAACTGATATAAACACTTAGATGTGTATTTTTCTGGAAGAAAACATGGAGGCAAAACAGCTTGAATCGTCTATGCGATAAATTCTCGTCTGGACAGAATCACTCCCAAAGAGTTCTCATGATTTTATGTTTTTATTGTTGAATTTCTCAGAATTTCTTTTTTCTCCGAGACCATTTAAAATCCAAATAAAACCAAATGTCATCCGGCTGCTTTCTAATAAACATGAATGATTATGATTATTATTGGACTTCATCATCTGACATGTATTCAATATTTTCTACATTGAGTTATACAAATATTTTGATATGTATTTCAGTAAGACATTATGTGTGTATATATATATATATATATATATATATACACATATTGTAGATTGTTGCAAGATCTTACCTGGTTTAAAAGAAAATAATCTTCAGCATCTTTGTTTGATCAAAACTCCACATTTTCACAGGTAACATCCAAAGCAAATCCGTTTTTCTTCTGGCTTATTGTTGTACAATGACAAAAACAAAGTATAAAAGCCTAAAGTTTGTATATTTCCTTTTTAAGAGAGAGAGAGAGAGGGAGAGGAGGCTGAAGGCAGCAGCTCCTGAAGCCTCCGATCTCTGCTCTGTGTGATTGCGGGTTTAAAATAAAGTGGTGGGTTGTATGGAGGGTGATTAATGCCACATTTCAAAAAGAAGCCACACTGTGAGAGGCTCTTGTTATTGCAGATGATGAACTGTGAATAAAGATGGTTGACGCTCTCCACTTCCTGCCATGGCACAAAAATGAACGTGAAATATGTAGGATATGCGCGCCGCCATCTTGTGATTTTAAGGTCCATTGGAGTCGGATCGTGGCGTGTGCCCTCGACCGATCCGGCGTCAGTGTCAGCTGTCAATCATGAGACTCACACGGAGGTCGGGTCCACCTCATATAACTATATGTAACTCATTCAAAGTTGATGATACATATATGAACACAGAGTCATTGACAATATATTCAATTTCTATAAATAAGTAAGTATTACACACTGAAGCTTCTAAAGGAATAACCTGGTTGTCTGTAGTTTTCCAGACAACATCTCTGTTTTTTGGCTCTGTAAGCTCTTGTGGCATTAATCATCCTCCATACTTTAAAAAAAATATCACGCTATAGGTTCCATTCGATTTGAGATCCTGCTGCTAGGCAACAACATTTCTTTTTCTGAATCCAACTTTATTAAAATTAAATTGATGCTCCACTTGTATATCACACGCCACCAGCTCCACCGTGTGTCGTCAAGATAGTTAGAGAAAATCTATTTTTATGGAAATAAATGACCAAACACAGATTATTTCTTTTCCTGAGACGTGGAGACGTTGGGATGTTTTCTTCAGGCTGCTGACCCCTGAGGGAAGCCCAGACAACATCAGCCTGTCAGCTGGACATTGTGCCCGACGCCCCCGGTGCCTCGTTACCCACCATGTGTCTGAAAGAGACACTGATTCACATCCCAGAGCTTCAAATTTTATCCTCCTAGTAGGTATGAAATGTCAGTATATGAACCTCACATATGATAAATGAAAATATATGCTGCACATGAAAAATAATCGTCTTCTTGTCAAACTGCAAACCACTTTTAAAGATTTTGGCATCTGGACAATTACAAGCGCATTGTTTTTGCTGGTTGTATTGAATTAATTTTATTCAGATACACAACATGTTATACTATAAACATATAGTATGTGGGTTTTTTTCAGCTCACAGCTGGAAAACAGCTCCAGCACAGCGATGAAGTTTCTATTTGTTTCAGGAACATAAACCGGGGTTATGACCCTGTGAGTCATGTGACTTTACGTACTTGAGTGTATACATTTCAGGTTATTTTATACTTCTACTCCTCCACATGTCAGAGGGAAATGTACTTTTTACTGCACGTCGTTTATTTTACAGCTATAGTTACCAGTCATGTTACAGATTAATATTAAGATTTCACATGTAAACATATGATGAAACACATTAATTTCCTGGAAATAAAATAAATTAATGAAGGAATTTTACTTGTGTTATGCATTTTTTCAGTCTTTTATTATTATTATTATTATTAGTTCAGTCTTTTATTATTATCATGATTAGTAATTCAGTCTTTTGTTATTATTATTATTATTATTAGTTCAGTCTTCCACTATAATTATGATTATTAGTTCAGTTCTTTTGTAATTATTATTATTATTAGTTCAGTATTTCATTATTATTATTAGTTCAGTCTTTTATTATTAATCTCATTATCATTATTTCAGTTTTTTGTTATTATTATAGTATTATTATTATTATCATTATTATTATTTCAGTCTTTTATTATTATAATCATTATAATATTAGCCTTTTCCACAAGGCTGCCATGTTCACAGTAAAGACAGAAGGGGGCAGCAGTGCAACGTTAACGCGCTTCGATCCTCCAGAAGCAACACGAAGAAGAAGAGGAAGCGTCATCGGTCGTCGGTCCAATCAAGTGGAGTAGCCGCCCGTCTAATCCCCGCCCCCCCGGAGAAAACCGCCATCATGAAATCAAAAACAAGACTGAGCCGACAGATGAGACGCGGCCCGCAGGCTCGTGACGAGGTAAACTTCTTCGGTCCGCTCACGTCAGCCGCTCGGACTCCGGCTGCGTGGAGACGCGTGAGCGGGAGTTCCCTCCGGTTGTAAAACGCTCTTCGGCGGCTGCTTCTCTCTTTTCCCGCGGGTCGGTCAGTGACGTCGCCGCAGCTAACGTCAGCGCTAGCAGCTCGCGGCTAGCTGCCCGGAGCTAGCTGCCCGGAGCTCCGTGCTCCGCCGGTCAGCGCTGCTCGAACTTTACCCGCCAGCGAGCAGTCGCCGCCGGGTGAACAGTCAGGCAAGACACCGCGGCGGCACAGATGTCGGCGGATGTGAAAGTTGTTTTTCTGTTTTTCTTGTCCGGCGCCCGGTGGCGGGCTGACCTGACCTGACGCGGAGTCGCCGCTGCGCGCCAATCGGCAGCGACGTCGGTGTGAAGGAGCCGACGACTGAAACTCTTCGGGACGACGGACACCGAGCCGGACGTTCCTCCTGGGAAACACCTGGATCATAGCAAATGTGAAAGTGATCTTGGATCTGAGGCTGCAACCAACGATTAGTTTCATTATCGATTATTTTGTCGATTAATCGATTTGTTGTTTGCTCCAGACAACGAGTCGATCGTGTTTCCCAGTAGCCCAGGATGATGTTCTGATTGGTCCACCCCAAAGGTCTTCAGATCACTGTCACAGAGGAGCAAAGAAACCAGAACATATTCACGGTTAAGAAGCTGAAATCAGAGAATTATGAACGGAATGTACTCGAACGGATTAAACGATTATCAAAATAGTTGGCGATTAATTTAGTAGTAGATTAATAATCGATTTAACTGTTACAGCTCTGCTTGGATCTGTTTGAAAGATATATCCTACAGACTACAGACTGCTCAGAGGAGATGAACTTGTATTTATGGTCCGAATGTAAGACAACGGGGAAAGTACAAGAGAACCTGCGGATGATTCACATGCAGGTTAAATCCAAATTTGTGACATCACACGTGTCCACGTCTCTGCTCTCAGGACACATTGACGCCGAGGCAAGCGCAGACATGAGCGAGGTGGCGGAGGAAGCGATGGACAGCTCCGCGGTGTCCGAGGAGGAGGTGGAGGCGGACCAGCGGGACGACCAGTCCAGTCCGAGCAAAGGCCGCAGCAAAGTGCCTGGTAAAGGGACAGGGACGGTTTGAAATATCCACCTGACACTGAGATTTATGGTGATTCAATTTCCTTTAATCCTCCTCGCTCTCTTTGGTCGCAGCTGCAGGTGAAATCATTGAGGGCAAACGGGCGAAGAAGACGGTGGAGAGGCTCGACTTCCAGGCTCCCAAGCAAATGGAGAAGCTCAAGATCGGAGATGGTAAATATTAGAGTATGACAGACACAAATTATGGATATAATAGTTCTTTTTATTTTTTTAAAGATGAGCTAACTGGACATTTGCTGATTAAAAACTTTATGTGCGTCTTTTTTCTTCAGGCAGCGGAGATAAATTAGGAGAGATTCCACGCACCAGCTTCCAGATCACCAAGATGAAGCCGGCCGACCTGAAGCCTCTTCACGCCATCTTGTTCGACAGACCAGGAAAGGTGAGAACAATCCCTCCAGACTCGACTCAGGCTACGTCCATACGTCTACATACACTGGTCACGTGGTGTAAACAGGAAGTAGATCGTCTCCCTCTGCAGTTGGTTGCTTAGTAACTCCTCTGAAGGAGGAACAGCAATGGTGAAAAAAAGTCGGAGCAGGGATGACGAAGAGGAAGAACTGTTCCTGACCGGAAGTGTGATGAGACCCAATCAGAGAAGAGAACGTGGGTGTCGTAGGCCGCGTGAACACCGGTTCCCTGGACCTGGCAAAAATGTCAATCACACATTTATTCTCAAAATGCTAGATAAAAAAAAAACAACTCCTCCTCTCTTTTTTTTTAACGCCTGGCCCCTTATACTCTTCCGTACCGTGGGGCATTTGCGTTCCCATTTTTTTGTGTTTTGTTTGATAATCACTTTGCTCTGTGAACAGATGGCCATGATGAAGAAGAACCTGCGTCTGTTCAACGGTTTTCCCTTCGATGCCGACAGTGAACAGTACAACAAGAAACGGGAAAAACTCCTCAAGTAAGTTTCTGCGTAGAAACACGTCTCCTCACTGTAGACATGGTGAACAATACGCACAGCAATTTTTTTAAATTATTTTTGCTCTTTTGATGCAGAAATTCAAATTTCACCAACTCCAAACTGAAAGTCGTCTGCGGCGTTTTGGATCTGGAGAAGAAAGGAACTCACTCTGATCTGGTCGACCGGATCCTGACTTTCCTCATCGCACCAAAGAACAGCGGGAAGGTGAGCGCGTGTGATCCAGTGTTTAACTGTACAATATATCTGTCGGCAGATGTATAGAATTCGCAGACATCGTGTGTCTGCATTTTTGCTTGCACATGTGAAACTTTTTGCAGATTACAAAATGCAGAAAATATGTAAATCTTTGGTAAAATTCTCCATAAAAAAATTGGTTTGTTTCCTTTAAGTTGTATATATTTGTTTTTTCTTTTTATTTATAATAAAGGTAATGGCAAAACTGTAAAATATCAAACCTCAGTTAAATCCGAGGAATCGTTGACAAATTGTTAATATGTATTTATTAGCTGAAATATCGGTATCTACATTTTTTTTTACTCCCTAATATTGGTATTGACCCCAAAAAAATCCATATCAGTCTGGCTCTAATTTATTCTCACTGTATCGTGGTGTAGTCGTTTTTTTCCCTTCAATTTCAAATTATTTGTGTGATTATTCACATGCTAAAATCCTTTTTAAAGTCAGTGTTAAAGTTTTAATAAATAAGTTAAATTTTATGTAATTGGACCTTTTTGAAGTTTTGAAGGTGGTTACAGGTAACTTCAGGTAGCTACAGGCAAACTACAGGTGACTATATATAACTGCAAGTTACTACAGGCAACTACAGGTAACCAACTACAGGTAGCTACCGATAACTAACTACAGGTAGCTATAGGCGACTACAGGTAACAACCGGTAGTTTTAGGTGGCTACTGGAAACTAACTACAGGCAGCTACAGGCAACAACTGGTGGCTACAGTTACCTACAGGTGGTTACAGGTATCTACAGGTGGTTACAAGTAACTACAGGTATCTACAGGTGGTTACAGGTATCTACAGGTGGTTACAGGTATCTACAGGTGGTTACAGGTAACTACAGGTGGTTACAGGTATCTACAGGTGGTTACAGGTATCTACAGGCGGTTACAGGTAACTACAGGCGGTTACAGGTATCTACAGGCGGTTACAGGTATCTACAGGCGGTTACAGGTATCTACAGGCGGTTACAGGTATCTACAGGCGGTTACAGGTAACTACAGGCGGTTACAGGTAACTACAGGCGGTTACAGGTAACTACAGGCGGTTACAGGTAGCTACAGGTGGTTACAGGTAGCTACAGGTAACTACCGGTATCTACATGTGGTTACAGGTAACTACAGGTGGTTACAGGTAACTATAGGTGGTTACAGGTAGCTACAGGTGGTTACAGGTAGCTATAGGTAACTACAGGTATTTACAGGTATCTACAGGTGGTCAAAGGTGGTTACAGGTGATTACAGGTAACTAAAGGTGGTTACAGGTAGCTACAGGCAAGTTTATGATTCTCGTCACTTTCAGTGTAAAAAACACTGAGGCGTCTTGCTTTGTCCCTCGTCAGCGTGTCCCCGTGAAGAAGAAGAGGAAATCAAAGAAGAAACTCTCAGGCGACGACGACTCAAAGGCGAAGACCAAGAAAGCGAGCAAATCCAAACCCAGCAGCTCGTCGTCCAGTCCCAAGAAGTCAAAGACTGGAAGCAAGTCCAAAGCCATCGTCATGGACTCGAGCAGCGACGAGGATGAGGAAGATGAGAAGGCGGGGGCGTCGGCCGAGGCCGAGGGATCGGACACTGAGGACAAGCCGTCGGAGAAGGAAGAGGACCAGTCGGACAAGTCGGAGGAGGAGGAGTCAGCAGACGAGGAGGAGGAGGAGGAGGAGGAGGTGGAAGATGATGAGGTGAGATTTTCTGGTGAATTAACCAACAAACCAACTGGAGCTGGAACCATTAGAAGATAAATTGGTCAGTTGATTGACTTAAATACATTTTCCAGCAAAAGTACCAAACATTTAATATATTTCTTTGTATAATTAAATAGTTTCTGCGACATCAAACTGAATATCTCATTTGAAGGCCTCAAAAATATGTCCCCACTCATTTACATCTCAGCTTTTTTAATGTGCAAACATTTTGTGTCAGTCTCCGAAATCCAAGTCGGGCCGAGGGAAGACGGCGTCCAAGAAACCAGCGCCGATGAAAAGGCCGAGGACGCCAGCGAGGAAGACAGGTCCTCCTCCTCCGAAGAAGAAGAGAGCGAAGAAGGACGCTTCAGACGAGTCGGACGTCGACAGTGAAGCTGACGAGAAGGTAAACATTCATTTATCTGCTGCTAATAACTAATGCAGGAAAATGCGTTTGGCCTTTTCATGTTATTTTACAATAATTTGAATTATTCTACATTTTATTTACTTTACTTGAATTTTGCCGTAATTATGTTAAGCACATATTTAAACAACTGTTGCTTGAAAAATTTCAATATGAATTAGATTTTCGCTGCTCTGGCTTGACGTCTTTCACTGCAGTGACTTTTCTCCCTGGAGATTATTTCAGTTTGAAAAGATTTTTCTATGATTGGTAAAGTTTTATCATCTCAGACATGATGATGTTGAGCTGATGTTTCAGGGTTGTTGTTTTCTTTCAACAGCCCAAAAAGAAGAAATCGGCTCCGACCAAACCGGCGGCTAAAACGAAGAAGGCCGACAGCAGCAGCAACAGGAAAAACAACTCCAACACAGGTGAGGAGACGCTAATAAGAGCTGCATAGGCAGCTACGGGCTACTACAGGTTACTATGGGCGACTACGGGCAGCTACGGGCTACTACAGGTTACTATGGGCGACTACGGGCTACTACAGGTTACTATGGGCGACTACAGGCAACTACGGGCTACTACAGGTTACTATGGGCGACTACGGGCAACTACGGGCTACTACAGGTTACTATGGGCGACTACAGGCAACTACGGGCTACTACAGGTTACTATGGGCGACTACGGGCTACTACAGGTTACTATGGGCGACTACGGGCTACTACAGGTTACTATGGGCGACTATGGGCGACTACGGGCTACTACAGGTTACTATGGGCGACTATGGGCGACTACGGGCTACTACAGGTTACTATGGGCGACTATGGGCAACTACGTGCAACTACGGGCTACAACAAGTAACTAACGACCACAACAGGTAATTAAAGACCACAACAAGTAACTAACGACCACAACAGGTAACTAACGACCACAACAGGTAATTAAAGACCACAACAAGTAACTAACGACCACAACAGGTAACTAACGACCACAACAGGTAATTAAAGACCACAACAAGTAACTAACGAACACAACAGGTAATTAAAGACCACAACAAGTAACTAACGACCACAACAGGTAACTACGGGCGACTACAGGTTACGACGGAGCACTACAGGTTACTACAGGTTACTACAGGTTACTACGGACGACTACAGGCGACTACAGGCATAGTTCATTTCAACATGTTTAATGTAAAGACGTGTCTTCTGGGATGAGGTTTATCTGCAGGTTGTGTCTCATGTCTGAGTTTGCGTGAACGAGCTGGAGCCGCCTCCTCCTCACTCCTTCCTGCCACGTGTCATATTGTCGCGCAGCAGACGACAGTTCGGACGACGACGAGCCGCTCATCAAGATGATCAAGAAGTCGCCGAGTGACGAGCAGCTGAAGGAGACGGTGCAGAGTCTGCTGAAGGAGGCTGACCTGGAGGAGATGACCATGAAGCAGATCTGCCAGCGGGTGAGACGCGTGGTGATGATGTCATCATCTCATTCTCTGTATGTCGTAAAAAAATATAATGAATTAATGATTAAAAAAAAACTACTTTCAGGTATTTGACACGTTCCCAGACCACGACCTGACCAGCAAGAAGGACTTCATCAAGCAGACCGTCAAGTCTGTGAGTGTCCACACACACACACACACACTCACACACACACTCCTGAATTTCAGCATATTTAGAATGTTTTAATTTTTTTAGACGCAGCCAGTTGCTGAGTGTTGCTAATGCCAGTAAAAATGCTAAGCTAACATCAGTCAAGACGGTGGTTGTGTCCGAAGTCACTCACTTATCATCATCACCTCCTCACTGTACACGGAGATGGATGTAGACGACGAAATATAGTGAAGCTTATCGGCCGATTCGCTCTGAGATGTTGAAATTTATGTCCAAAAAATCCCACTTGTGCCGACATCCAGTTATTGATTTTAACATCTGTCAACAATTGTTGCTTTTAAATTCTGTCAATGTCGAAGTGATTAGTCATCACAGACAGTTTCTACCTCCAGTACAATGGGGCTATGAAAAATGTCCAAAATGTAAATATTATTTAGTTTTCTTAGTTTTATTTGATCATAAACAAAATTTTAGTTTTTCTCCCGACCTCAAAAAATTTGAGGATTTTTGAGACAAAAAATACTGTTTAAATAAATGCACATGACAAAACTACATATACATGTACTATAAAGTACAACCGTAATAAAGTATAGATATGAATATGTATCGCTGTGACGTCACGTCGTAAACGTTTTCTCGCAGCTCATCACATGAAGATCTGAAGAATGACGTCGACGTGAGTCGCTGCAAAGGGAAAAAAACGGCCGCAGCTTCTTCTTCATCATCAGTTTCACGTCAGAGTTTCTTTTTATACGAAGCTGTTTTATAAATGATTTTTTTTTTCACTATTATTATTAATGTGTGACTTGTGTATAGTTTTTTTCAGATTAACTCAACAGTTCTCATCTTTTCATTTTAAAAATGCTTTCTGGTCGAGTCCAAAGCATAGTAGTGATTATTTAAAAAAGCAAAACAAATCAATTTTAGAAAAGGACAATTTTTTTTTTTAACAAGTGGTCGATTTATACGTCTAGTGATTCATCTAGAGTCAAATCTAACATGTATTTTTCCTCTGTGAGAGTTTGTCTTCATCAGTGAATCAGAAGTTTCTTTCGCTCCAGTCGCTTTTGAATGAATTAAGCCGAACAGACAAACAAAAAAACTGTTTTGCAGGTCAAAATGAAGCAGTGGTTTGAACATCTGAACAATTTTTATTTTATTTTAATTTTTTATTTTATTAAAAAAAATACATTTGTCCAAATCTGATCTTTTGCTTTTCAATTACATTTTTTATTTCTGGATTAAGATTTGTTCGCGTTTCTAATGAGATGAAGTTATTTTTGATTAATACATATTTTAACTGATTCTTTTTTTGTTGTTGTTTTTTGCTCTGTCTAATATTATTTTACACCTTCAAATCCAAAAGTTAACTGTGCTGACTAATTTACTTACTGATTAAAATTGTACCTTTTTGAACAAAACTGCCTAAATGTCGTTTAGAAAAATAAACATTCCCAGGTTTTTTGGCTACGATTTGCAACGTCAACGTCATTTTTCCTTTCACTTATAGATGTGTTGTTTAATTGTGGTGTTGGTGTGTGTCTTTATCAATATAATGGACTCGAATCAGTCATTACAATCAGTCATTGTTACACTACGACCACCAAATGGTAACGATACGTTCGTGACAAAAGAAAATGTTGGTGTGGACGACCAGATGCATCATGTGACTGGAGTGTTCCACTAGAGGGCGCCACAGCCCCAAAATTCCATGACGTCGAGACAGTCGTGAGTATCTGCTCTTAAACTGCCCCCTACTGTCCATGTGCGTATTGAGGATAAGCGAGAATCACTCTGGCTTTTTATCTACGTGTATTAATCAAAAATATCTTTTTTAATCGTGGTCAATCATATAACGTTAAGTATCTCCGGTCATGAAAGGCAGAAACTGGAATCATCAGAACAGTGACGAAACCACTTGTGATGTTTTGACTTTCAGCTGCAGCCCAGAACCAGCAACTGAGCACAGCACTGTACTGAGGCCCCTACAGGTCGGTGCAAAGAAACACAGCTGCTTCACTTCTCTGAATGCTACGGAAGACTATTAGGCCAGGCATGAGAAAAAAAAATGATAGGACTTTTTTTTTTAAATAAATGTATCTTGCATTTCGTGAATAAAGTCGAAATGTGTGATTGACATTTGTGCCAGGTCCAGGCTTTTGGTCCTTCAAAGTGACATTGAGTCACATGATCTATTAGTTTAATAACTGAATAGTTCAGACAAGATATAAACAAATGAAATTTGGGACCAGGAAGCAATTTTTGGGATCAACCAAAACAACCCCATGTTGATGTTTTGTTAGCCAGTTTGCTAAGCTAACACTATCAACCATGTTGGAAAGTTGCGACATTATTACTGACAGTCTGAATCTGGAAAAAACTGGTACCACAACGCTGATGGTGAGAGACATTCAAAATGTAATCTTGACATTTCAAATTGTTAAATAAAAACTTCCCCGCTCATTTTTTTACTTACTCTCTTCCTTAGAATCCCCCACAGGAACTTAAGCTAAATATCAAACATCAAAATTTTTAATTTTTACCAAAACGACTGACGGCACAAAGCTGACAGTCTTTAAATGGTCGCAGGTTACAGGTGAACACTTCACATACAAAATGCTTATGTTCAAGACAATTCTCCCAAAATATTCTGAGACTGCTCTCCTACACGAGGCTCTAACTTTCCTCGTCTAGTCCACTTTAATGACACAATATATAAAAAATATCAGATATTTTGTACATTGAGACACGTTTACATTTTTCACTTCAGGAATCCGTCCATTCTCTGACGAGTCCAAGAAAATATTTTTTGTTCCCGCTTAACAGCTGCAGTGCGTTTGTCCCGTTTGCAGCTTCGGGGTGTTGGGGGTCGCGGGTTTGATCCCCGCCTGTCCAGCCTGCAAACAGGGTCTCAGCTCCCTGTGCTGTCACGCCTCTGTGAGGAAGAACTTAGCCTGGTTGACGTGAAGACCAAGTGTTGTACCGAGTGTGAAACAAGTACGTGCCGTTCCCTAATGTAACTCAAACAAAACTTTTAAAACGTCCAGTGTGAAGAATGCGGGAGGATCTACTGTCGAAATAACATTGTAATAAGAGGTAATATCAACTGAAACTAAAGAATAGTTTTGTGTTAGTTGATTTCACAGAGCCCTCATATCGACATGACCGCAGGTCCAGGGAGTGCGCCATGTTTTTATACAGTAGCCTGGAAGTGACAAACCCAGAGAAATCTGTAACTTCCCCACTAGAGGGCACTAAATCCTACGCACTGCTCCTTTAAAATCACAGGGACATTTTGTACATTTACAGAAAAACGGCCATTCTCAAAATAACTCCTGAACAGCTGCACACAAATAAATTCATTTTTATTTATTTCTTCTCATTCACTACTTGGGATCAGTCCCAAGAGGTTCATGGTGAGGCTCATGAGCTGGAGGTGGGGAAGTTGTGCTGTGAAGCCAAATCATCCTGATCGCCCCTGGTGTCTGGCTGCAGTATAGCTCATAAGCCCCGCCCCCTTTATGTTAGCAGATGGGCCATGGACCAAAGTAAAAAAAAAAGAAAAACCAAAGTAGATGTTAAATAATGTGGTTTCTGGACATGGGAATTCAAGTCAGCTGTGAAGAAACACAAATTCAGATTTTCTTCCTAAAACTCAATTTAAATGGCAAAGGTGTAACATATTAAAAGACCTGGACCACAGAACATTCAGAGTCCGTTCTATCTGGTTCTGCAGGTTTCAGCCTCCGTGATCCATCTCCCGTCCACATCCGACGGGAGATACTAATGTACCGCTGCTCTCTTCCTCCCACGTTGTGGAATCTGAAACCACCCAGGTGGACTTGGGAGGCGATGAGTCCGATCATCTGCAGGATGAAGAGACCACCGGACGTGTTCTTCGTCTCCTCCTCTAGTCCGTGGGGGTCTGTGGTCATTGGCCGTCGCTCTCGCCCAGCAGCCAATAGGTGGTCATCTTGCCTTTGCCCTTGACGTCGACGTCTCCTCTCAGCTCCAGCTGGAAGCAGTTGAACTCCAGCAGGACGTCGCGAGTCGCCGCCGACACGTGGATCTTCAGCGCTGCACGAAACACAGGGGAACTGAAATGAACACGTTCAGACATTCAACGTCTTCAGCCTGAAATTGGACACTGAAGACATTTTATCACACGTGTGTGATGCTGTTTTCAATCTGATGTTTCTTACGTCACCACTGTCCGTTCGTGTCAGCAGGATTAAACAGATTTCCAGTAATGGAACATGGACCAAGAAAGAATTAAATTAAAGCTACAGTGTATAATATTTAGAAGAAGTTATTCATATATAATCAACTCTGAATGAGTTAAATTTAGTTCCATGAGGTGGACCCGACCTCCGTGTGAGTCTCCATGTTTCTATGTCGTGTTGAGCACGGTTGTTGAACTAAACGCTCCAGAATACGTCGCATTCCCTTTGAATTTTCAGATGCTGAAATGGAATCAGCGGAGCGCCGGCATAAAGTGTCCCCTGTCGGTCGCTCAGTTGGTTGCGGTTTTTGCAAATTTACCATCAGATGCCGCCAGAAAATCAGAAAAATTACACACTGGGGCTTTGAGTTTTATTGCAGATCTATATCTGCATCAAATATCGCCATTATGCCGATGATGCACTGATTAATTTCTGTGCTGAACCCATTGCTATTTTTTTTGTTTTGGTGTTTGCCCAAAATTTAACAAAAATAAAAAGGTTCCAGAACAGTCATATTTGACAATTGGGCCATTGACGACAGAGAGGAGCTATGTTTATTATGAATGCAGGTTTTTTACTTTATTAACTTTATTCTGTTCCTCTATATTTCACACACAAATATCTTGATTTTTATTTACCGGACTGTTGTAGTTTAATATCTGATCAGTTTGGAAAATATGTTAACAATGACTTTAACAGCAGTTTAGAAAGGATCAAATCCGCTCCGTGTCAACCAGCTGCAACATTTATTTATTCTCTCTACATGGTAACAGTGATATAATATGTTGATATATATACAGTCTGAGAGGCGACGGTGAATACCCAGGACTTTTAGTTTTGATACTTTTACCTTTTTGAGTTCAATTGTAATATGAGTATGTTCATACAACAGTGTTTTGTCTTTTTTAGAGCACTGACCTTCGCCGCTGGACTCCATCCGTGACGACGTGTTGACAGTGTCGCCGAACAGACAGTATCGTGGCATCTTCAGGCCTACCACTCCTGCACACACTGGGCCTACACACGCACGCACGCACGCACGCAGAAAACAGGTTTACATTATGACGTAAACAAGGCGGAGCTTATTGTTTTGTCATGTTAATCTTATTCCAACCAACCCAGAATTACGACTATAACGTTTCAAAAAAAACAAAAAAACCTCATCCTGACCCAAACGTCAAAGTCCAAAACAAAAGTGGGAAAAAAGTCAAACTAGAAGTCCCTCAGCAGACTCTCCCCGTGTTCCTTCTCACCGCTGTGGATTCCGATCCTCAGTCTCAGCTGCTGCTCTGCTCGGTGGCGGATCCTGAAGGTGCGGACGGCGTCCAGCAGGGCGAGCGCCATGCGGGCGATCTCTCGGCCGTGCAGCTTCCCGTTCCTGACCGGCAGCCCGGACACCACCATGTAGGCGTCGCCGATGGTCTCCACCTGAGGGCGCCACCGGACCAACAAACACCAGGTGAGAATATACGTTATTATTTATTTCATGTTTTGTCATCAACATTTTCTTTCAAACACTCGATTTAGAAAAATATGCTTATTTTGGCAGAAAACAATGAAGTCCAGGTTACTCGAACTACTGTTACACTGCTGAGTACAATGAACTTAAAATAGTGTTAATTTTTCCTACCTTGTAAACATCAAAGTTGTCGATGATGGCATCGAAACATGTGTAGAGGTCGTTGAGCAGCGTCACCACCTGTAGAGACGGGAGTTCCAAGGTCAGAACTGAGGTGTGGCACAGCGCGTCAGTGCTCCTCAAAACAGAAAGAGATTTTACACTTCCATTGGTGCACAAAATGAACTGTTGAGATCAAATGTTCCCAAACTCCTTACGCATGTGTGACCTTCCCTCGGATATAGGACTGTTACTCAGAGAACCTTACGAGTGTGCTGAGACCAAACAAAAACTCCTCTGACAAGTTCCCACAATACCCTACGTGATATTTAGTAAATTCAAAGCTCAGGTTCCCTGTGTCGCTTAAGAGACAATGAACGTCACAATCAGGTTCCCAATGTTACTAAAGAGACGAAGAACATAGCAAGCATGTTCCCTGTGTCGCTAAGGAGACGGGGAACGTCGTCACAATCAGGTTCCCTGTGTCGCTAAGGAGACGGGGAACGTCGTCACAATCAGGTTCCAGGTGTCGCTAAGGAGACGGGGAACGTCGTCACAATCAGGTTCCAGGTGTCGCTAAGGAGACGGGGAACGTCACAATCAGGTTCCAGGTGTCGCTAAGGAGACGGGGAACGTCACAATCAGGTTCCAGGTGTCGCTAAGGAGACAGGGAACGTCACAATCAGGTTCCAGGTGTCGCTAAGGAGACGGGGAACGTCACAATCAGGTTCCAGGTGTCGCTAAGGAGACAGGGAATGTCACAATCAGGTTCCAGGTGTCGCTAAGGAGACGGGGAACGTCACAATCAGGTTCCAGGTGTCGCTAAGGAGACGGGGAACGTCACAATCAGGTTCCAGGTGTCGCTAAGGAGACGGGGAACGTCACAATCAGGTTCCAGGTGTCGCTAAGGAGACGGGGAATGTCACAATCAGGTTCCCTGTGTCGCTAAGGAGACGGGGAACGTCACAATCAGGTTCCAGGTGTCGCTAAGGAAACGGGGAACGTCACAATCAGGTTCCCTGTGTCGCTAAGGAGACGAGAAACGTCCCTGGGAACATCAGCTTCCCGGCGTCGCTAAACCAAGTAGACCAATGTCTAAGCCTCTGCTCACCTCCATTGGCGTGCTCTCTGCAGAAATGGCAGTGAAGCCCACGATGTCGCTGAAGTAGATGGTGACGGAGTCGAAGGCTTCGGCCTGAACCGTCTCACCACGTTTCAACTGTTCTGCTACTGAACTGAGAGGAGGGTGAGACAAGTAGAGAGACAAACAGGTAGAGAAACTTCTAGACAAATATATCTACATATCATATGTGTTTGAAATAAAAAAAATAGTAAAACAACACAGTATCTGGTACAGTAGTGTATGCGTAGTACTGACATTGGTAGTATCTGGTACAGTAGTGTGTAGTACTGACTGTGGTAGTATCTGGTATAGTAGTGTGTAGTACTGACTGTGGTAGTATCTGGTACAGTAGTGTGTGTGTGTGTGTAGTACTGTAGTACTGACTGTGGTAGTATCTGGTACAGTAGTGTGTGTGTGTGTGTAGTACTGTAGTACTGACTGTGGTAGTATCTGGTACAGTAGTGTGTGTGTGTGTGTAGTACTGTAGTACTGACTGTGGTAGTATCTGGTACAGTAGTGTGTGTGTGTGTGTAGTACTGTAGTACTGACTGTGGTAGTATCTGGTACAGTAGTGTGTGTGTGTGTAGTACTGTAGTACTGACTGTGGTAGTATCTGGTACAGTAGTGTGTGTGTGTGTAGTACTGTAGTACTGACTGTGGTAGTATCTGGTACAGTAGAGCCTCGGCTTTGCGCTTTTCTTCGTGATAGGCCTGAGTTCTTTCCTCCACCAGCTCCTCAAGGTTGTTGGCGTACTGCTCCATCCGGGACAACAGGTTGTCCAGGATGTTGGTCCTTGACTCCCTACACACACACACACACACACACACACACACACACACACACACACACACACACACACACATGCCACCACAATTGTGTTTTTTAAGATGTCCGAAGGGTCAAAGACATTTTTTTGGGCCCTGGCTCAACAATCAGTCGGTTAATTACGACACATTATATAGTAAAATATGTCATAGATGACTTTCTACAACAAAACCCCGGCATGTTTCAGTGATGTCACTAAGCCCATCCTCACTTGTTCTGTTTGCGCAGCAGCAGCTGGATGTGGCTGAACTCCGGCCTCTCCGTCGGCTCCTCAGCCCAGCAGCGCTGCATCAGCTGACCCAGCTCCGGACTGTGACTCTGCGGGTCGACGCTCGGCCTCAGACAGGGCCACTCGCCCAGAACCACCCGGTCCACGATCTCTGCAGGGGGGGTCAGGATCAACGAAATCGAGCGGATCAAAACGTTGCGTCGGCGTCAGGAACCGTCTCCTCGCCGTTCGCAAGAGACGGAGAATCTTCTCAAACCAAAGGTTCAGATGGTAAAACGTTTTTTACCTTTGGCGCTGAGCGGGTCTCCGTCCAGGAAGAAGGCTCCTCGGCGCAGCGCCACCTCCTGGAGGATGATGCCGAAGCTGTAGACGTCTCCTTTCTGTGTTCCCTGAGGGGGCGGAGCCTCCGACCTGAGCAGCTCCGGAGACATCCACAGTCGCTCTGCAGAACAGACATCCAGGAAATGACTCATTCAAACATGTTTAGTTTGAAATGGACCAGATTCTACGGATGACCCGACGGAGGCAGAGACTCACGGGCGTAGTAGGCGTGAGCGTCGGTCCAAGAGTCGCCGTCGAAGCGGAAGCTGGACAGACCGTAGTCGGTGATCTTCAGGACAAAGCGATTGTCCACGACGCAGTTGGACGACTTGAGTTTACCGTGAGAGAGGATAACGCTGTTGTGGAGGAAGACCATGCCCTGAGAGAGAGACGGGTAGAGAGAGAGACACACACACACACACACACACACACACACACACCTGATGACTAGGAGAGGAGAGGAGAGAGAGAGAGACACGTATGGAAGGTGAAAAGTGCCACGTACCTTCACGATGTCATTGATGAGAGAATATTTGAACATCCAGTCCAGAGTGATGCTGTCGTTCTCCAGGATGTCCTGAAGACACAAGAGAGAGACGGGTAGAGAGAGACAGACAGTTGGACCTATAGACAGACAGGCACCTGCAGGCGGACAGGTAGAGACAGACAGACAGTTTTACCTGCAGACAAACAGGTAGAGACAGACAGACAGGTACCTGCAGACAGACAGACAGACGGGTACAGACAGACAGGTACCTGCAGACAGACAGACGGGTACAGACAGACAGGTACCTGCAGACAGACAGACAGAAAGGTACCTGCAGACAGACAGACGGATACAGACAGACAGGTACCTGCAGACAGACAGACAGACAGGTACCTGCAGACAGACAGACGGGTACAGACAGACAGGTACCTGCAGACAGACAGACGGATACAGACAGACGGATACAGACAGACAGGTACCTGCAGACAGACAGACAGACAGACAGGTACCTTCAGACAGACAGACAGACAGGTACCTGCAGACATACAGACAGACAGACAGGTACCTGCAGACAGACAGACGGGTACAGACAGACAGGTACTTGCAGACATACAGACGGGTACAGACAGACAGGTACCTGCAGACATACAGACGGGTACAGACAGACAGGTACCTGCAGATAGACAGACAGACAGACAGGTACCTGCAGACAGACAGACGGGTACAGACAGACAGGTACCTGCAGACATACAGACGGGTACAGACAGACCGGTACCTGCAGACAGACAGACGGGTACAGACAGACAGGTACCTGCAGACATACAGACGGGTACAGACAGATAGGTACCTGCAGACAGACAGACGGGTACAGACAGACAGGTACCTGCAGGCTGCCTCGGGGGCAGTACTCTGTGATGATGCAGATGTTCGGGGGGTCGACAGAAGCTCCGATGAAACGAGTCAGATGTTCGTTCTGGACGTCGCGCATCTACAAACACACGGAAACAAACGAGTTGATTCACCTAGAAGAGTGAAGTGTCCACTTTGTCCAGAGGGTGGAGCTGAAGAGTCACAAATCACTTTCACATTATGAAACACATTATGTTTCATTCTGATTGTTAAATATAGTACATTATATAAATATCATGTTTTATTATGATCATGTGACTCACGTGTTTCAGCTCAAACAGAACTTCCCTGTTCAGCTCCACTCGCTTCCTGTTGGTGTATTTGATGGCGATGATGTTTCCCTGGAAACAACGAGGAGAATCACCGCGTCATAACTCAAGATAAATTACAAAACATAAATCAAAGCCACATACATTAAATATACTTTGTCATATTCCCCCATGTGCAGCAACGTTAAACGATTTGTGCTAAAATCAGGAGCTTTACACAAGTAAAAAAAGAAAAATGATCCATATGCTCAAAGTTTTATACAATACAATTGTTTCTATAGCCACAAATATTGTTTACAAATAAAAATCTTGCACATTATTTTTAATATATATATAAAAACATTTTTTTACCAAAACAAATATTTTCGGACCGCTTGTCTTAAACAACGCGTAAGAAGAAAATAAAAAAACGAGAGCAGTGAGACAGAGAGACAGACAGATTTATTCTGACTCATCGTACGGGAAACATAAGGCGACCTCTGACCTTGTAGTAACCGGTCTTTGCGAACACCTGCATGTTTCCATCTGCTGTCATCAGGGAGCCGTAGTTCGATCCTCTCTGGAGACACACACACGCGCACAAGCACACACACACGCGCACAAGCACACACACACGCGCACAAGCACACACACACACACGCACACACACACACGCAGCATCAGACATGAAATCGTCATGCAGATTTGTTTTTACAAACTTTATATTTTTCATTTCACTTCACAAACTCATAACCCATTTACACCTGAATTTGAGCCAAAAGATCAGAAACAGAAAAAGGTCATCACAAGCTGCGTGTGTGTGCGTGTGCGTGCGTGCTGACCAGTGACAGTGTGATCCTGCTGCCGCTGCGCAGAACTTTGTCCATGTTGCTCATCTGAATGTCGTCCCAGCTGATTCTCCAGAGCTGAGCCACGAGCTCCTTCTCCAGTTTCATCCTCCTGCGGGGGGAGAGAGATTATGAGTGGACGACTACAACTCCCATCATCCCTCACTGCTTGCTTCACCAGGTCAACGGACTCTTTTGGTCTTTTCCTGTCCTAGCGGTAACAGTGACGCCCCCTAGTGGCGGCAGACGCCGGCGCTCTGACCTGTAGACGAAGACGGTGACGGTGAGCGTCATGGTGAAGATGAAGAAGAGCACGATGGAAACCATCTGGTGGATCGTGATCGTTTCTGACGCACAGGAGAAGAAGAAGGAACGGATGAGAAAACCTCTGACATGAATTTTATACTCAACACACGACAGAAGTGAGAGGAAACTCGAGGCCTCTCGCGTCACTGACTCGCGACGCAGACGGGGTTTTCATTCTTGAAGCCGCAGACGGGAACGTCGGGGGGACGAGCTCCGCCCGGCCAGTGGAGCGTGGTCCCAGGTATGACCGTCAGCTGCTCCTCGGAACTGTTGTACACCAAAACTATCTGCAATAACAAACAAACTAAGGTATGAGATCATCTGCAGAGACCAGATCAGTTTCTTTTAGACGCACACGTCATGTCTGTCTCATTTATTAAAATGTTTTAGTCCAGGAGACTGGGGGTTTGAATCCCTGTTTTATTGACTTTGTTCACTTATTATTTTCTTTATTTATTTGTACTGAAGGAATCGTCCACATGAATACAGACGAGAGTCGTCGTCGCCGTAGGAAGCGCGCTCACGATCTCCCTCCTCGCATTCCTCTCGTCTTTGAGATATTTTTTATATAATGTGTCATAATTAACCAACTGACTGTTTAGTCAGGCCCCCAAAAAATGTCTTTGACCGTTCGGACATCTTAAAAAACACAATGTGTCTGTCTGTCTGTCTGTCTGTGCCTGTCTGTCTGTCTGTCTGTGCCTGTCTGTCTGTCTGTCTGTCTGTCTGTCTGTCTGTCTGTCTGTCTGTCTGTGTGTGTGTGTGTGTGTGTGTGTGTGTGTGTGTGTGTGTGTGTGTGTGTGTGTGTGTGTGTGTGTGTGTGTGTGTGTGTGTGTGTGTGTGTGTGTGTGTGTGTGTGTGTGTGTGTCTATCTGTCTGTGTCGGTCTGTCTGTCTGTCTGTCTGTCTGTGCCTGTCTGTCTGTCTGTCTGTCTGTCTGTCTGTCTGTGTGTGTGTGTGTGTGTGTGTGTGTGTGTGTGTGTGTGTGTGTGTGTGTGTGTGTGTGTGTGTGTGTGTGTGTGTGTGTGTGTGTGTGTGTGTGTGTGTGTGTGTGTGTGTCTATCTGTCTGCCTGTCTGTCTGCCTGTCTGTCTGTCTGTCTGTCTGTCTGTTCACCTGGAAGGTGCTGGTGTTGGCGTCGACCATGTCCCACAGAGCGAAGTCCGTCTCTCGGTCTCCGTTCTCGTCCAGGTGGACGAGGCCCGTCACACCTGAGCAGCACAAACACACAGACGGAGGTGTTGTTCACTGACAGTTTACACACCAGAACCAGAACCGACACAGTTTGTTCTGGACCTCGTTAAACGTCTGGTGACTGACAGGAGACGTGGTTGCACCATGTCACTGCCTCTTGGTTGGAAAAATGAAAATATAGATCAGGGAGTTAATTACAGCCAATCAACAGTTAGCAGGCGTGTGTGTGTGTGTGTGTGTGTGTGTGTGTGTGTGTGTGTGTGTGTGTGTGTGTGTGTGTGTGTGTGTGTGTGTGTGTGTGGCTGCACAGACCCTGATGACTGATCTCCATGGAAACAGAGAGAAAGAGAAAGAGAGAGCAGAGGGACCAGCAGATGAAATAAATCTAACAGGAACAACATCAAATGAAAGTAAACAAGACGTTTGTAGAAGAAAATGAAACTTGTGTCTCAACAGAGTTCAGACAATAACAACAGCCACCGTCCTCACAACCAGTCAGGCTGCTCCAAACCTCACACACACACACACACACACACACACACACATACATAAATATCAGTCCGCTGAATATGTCATGAGCGTGTAACCTGCTGATTGGACGATGGCGTCGTCCTGGTGCTGAAATGTTATTTCTGCTGCTGTCATACACACACACACACACACACACACACACACACACGTATGTACGTGACGGCGCTGTTGACATTGACCTGTTATAATGTTATGTGTTCCTGGTAAGTGATGCATGGCTTTCCAGGAATGATGGTGTGTGTGTGTGTGTGTGTGTGTGTGTGTGTGTGTGTGTGTGTGTGTGTGTGTGTGTGTGTGTGTGTGTGTGTGTGTGTGTGTGTGTGTGTGTGTGTGTGTGTGTGTGTGTGTGTGTGTGTGTGTGTGTGTGTGTGTGTGTGTGTTTATGACAGCAGCAGAAATAAATCCTTCATCTGAATCTCTGATCTCTGCCTCTGTGGGTCACGTTAGGGTCAAAAGAACATTTGAGCTCTTAAAAGTGAAGTTTGTAAATCAACATTTGAAAACCCCGCTAAAATAAAGTCTTGTATTAATTATATTACATTCAAGTGTATACGTCCGTATACGTCCCTCCATTCACGTTTAGTTTTTTTCTTTCCGTGCTGTAGTTTTTGTTGTATTCTTAATTCATTTGTTCATTCTAGGGTTGCAATTAACGATTATTCTCATCATCGATTAATCTGTCGACTATATCGATCGTGTTTCCCAAATCCACAAGATGATGTTTTGTTTCGTCCGCACACCAAAGATCTTCAGTTCACTGTCACAGAGGAGCAAAGAAACCAGAACATATTCACGCGTAAGAACCTGAAATCAGAACATTTCTTCATAAAAAAATACTTGAATCGATTAATTGATTATCCAAATAGTTGGCGATTGATTTAGTAGTCGATTATTAATCGATTAACTGTTGCAGCTCTAGTTCATTCTGTCATATTTCTATTTCAAACCCGAGTATTAATGCATCTTCACGTCCTGCCCGAGCAGCAGCTTTTAGATGCGGAGCTTTCAAAACCCAAGGACACAAACGCTTCTTCCTCTTTTCTTTCTTTTTGCTCCTGAAAGACAAAGATCATGATTCACGAGGCCCAGGGGGACGCTCCTGTCGCTCAAACCCAAAAGCGGCAGGTCGTTTGCTCCTGGTGCACAAACGCAGCACCCGGCGACCGCCGTCTGTCCCCGCGAGGACGCCGTTTAAACCTGCAACAGAGAAGTGTCCGTCCATTAGTTAATGGAGCGGAAACGTCAGAGAGGGAGGAAGCTGTAATCTGATCTCACTCTCGCTGCTATTCATGGTTCCATCAGTCCGCCCGCCTCCCTCCTCCCGTCAGCTCCCATCTGTCATGGACATTATCTCTGGAGAAATCTGATTACTCCCTTTAGTGCTCATTCATTCCTTTTCCTTCTTTCTCACACACTTATTGTGTCTTCTCATATATATATATATATATTTATATACACACACACATTGCGGCCTCTCGCCCTCTATTAAGTATTAATAAGCCTGAATGAGACTCAGTTCCCGTGTGGATGAGGCATCGCACGATCAGCTGAAATATTAGATTTCATTAGGAAAAAGGAAATGTGGCATTTTTGAATTGGAATTAGGAGAAAGAAGCAAAAAGAGAGGAGTCACTGTTCCACCACAATGTGTTCAAACACATACGAACACGAGTCAGATTTCATTCTGTCGCAGTGCTGCCTAGACGTGTTACCGGAGGAGGCCTCTAGGGCGCAGCACAGAGGATCTGCACCATGTCAACGATTAACTGAGGCAATGACACAGACGGTAAAATAATGATGACGACGTGACGGCTTCCATAAGTGAGGCCAAATCGTCTGTGTTGCCCCCTGGTGTTGTTACTGGTTTTACATTTTTATTTTTTTTTTCATCTGTTTCTTTTTCAAGAACGAACTTTGATTCCACGTTATTCATTTTGCAAACAGAGTCTGTTGGTTTCTCTGACAAACTGAACAGGTACAGGATTCATTGATTGATTGATTGATTTCCGTCCTGACAGCTGGAACCTGTTGCCTGGTAACCAGTATCACCTCATCCCGGGTTCCTGCTCATTACAGCAGCGTCTGTGATCTGTAATCGCAACATCGACGCGGAGCGACGGGAGGCGTGAATACGTAGAGAAGCCAAACCTCCAGAGACGAGGCTAATCTACGGCAGCCAGCAGGACACACAAAGTCCAGTCAGAACCCCTCTGGTCTCTGCTGTCATCTCAGCCGGCAGGAGCTCGATGCCGCTGAGAGAACAAAGCTTCCTCCGTTTCAGGCCCAACGACAAAACCGTCTGTGAAGAAGAAGCAGCTCTCAGACGGGATGAGTTTCCGGCACGACTGAAAAAACTGGCAGCGATCCTGGAAACGGCCAGAGGAACGCTCGGGGAGGGGACGACACGAACTCCAGCACATGGTTTAAATATCATGAGATTCACATCGTGACCGAGAGAACAGACACATGTGCTTCCCTTTCAAACTTTGAAATAAATGTGATTTCTGGCTCCGATTAAAGGTCAATTTGTATTTATTACTGTTTCAGAAAAAAAGAGAGAGCTCCTCGCCATTTTAGAAAAGGTGAAGCATCGTTCAGTGAGCGGCAACATCACAGACTGTAAATCAAGATGGACGACATGACGCCAAATCATCCTGATCGCCCCCTGGTGTCTGGCTGCAGTATGGGAACAGGCAGAGGAGACAGACAGGCGGGCAGAGGAGACAGACAGACGGGCAGACAGACAGACAGATGGGAGGAAGAGACAGACAGACAGACAGACGGGCAGAGGAGACAGGCAGACAGACAGACAGACAGAGGAGACAGACAGACGGGAGGAAGAGACAGACAGACAGACAGACGGGCAGAGGAGACAGACAGGCGGGAAGAAGAGACAGACAGACAGACAGCAGGTTGGAGGACGATCAAGGACGAGAGCCGCAGCTGAACGAGAGGCTCTGGTTTCACGCGATTAGATTTCCAGGCTATTTTAGGGGTCTCCTGCGCCACCTTACAGGGGCTCCTGACACTGGGACGGGGAGGGAGGGAGGAGAGATCAGGTCTGTTTCAATAACAAGAGGAGAAGGATGAGGAGACATAGACAAGGTGGTGGCGATGAGGGAAGATGGAAGAACACGATGAAAATGAAGCGTTGACCTGGTGTCGGATACGAGTCGAGCTCCGTCTTCAACTGATCACATGGAACATGGAATGAGAAGGAATCCTGATTGGTGTAGCCTCCTCCTCCTCCTCAGTTCACAGAGTTCACATCTTATCACACACTCTCAGGACTTTACTGCACTGTTCACATTATAAAGTCATAAACCAGACCTGTGACCTCACACACCTCGTGTCGCTGGATGATGTCGCAGTGGACAATCTTTCATCGACAAACTGCTGTGTGTGTGTGTGTGTGTGTGTGTGTGTGTGTGTGTGTGTGTGTGTGTGTGTGTGAGTGTGTGTGTGTGTGTGTGTGTGTGTGTGTGTGTGTGTGTGTGTGTGTGTGTGTGTGTGTGTGTGTGTGTGTGTGTGTGTGTGTGTGTGAGTGTGTGTGTGTGTGTGTGTGTGTGTGTGTGTGTGTGTGTGTGTGTGTGTGTGTGTGTGTGTGTGTGTGTGTGTGTGTGTGCGGGGACAGTTTTTAGCTTTGACAACAAGACAAGAGACTTTGGGAATGTCCGAGCTCGCTATTACCTACCCACTTCCTCATCTACCTACTCACTTCCTCATCTACCTACCCACTTCCTCATCTATCTACCTACCCACTTCCTCATCTACCTACCCACTTCCTCATCTATCTACCTACCCACTTCCTCATCTACCTACCCACTTCCTCATCTATCTACCTACCCACTTCCTCATCTACCTACCCACTTCCTCATCTATCTACCTACCCACTTCCTCATCTACCTACCCACTTCCTCATCTATCTACCTACCCACTTCCTCATCTACCTACCCACTTCCTCATCTATCTACCTACCCACTTCCTCATCTACCTACCCACTTCCTCATCTATCTACCTACCCACTTCCTCATCTACCTACCCACTTCCTCATCTATCTACCTACCCACTTCCTCATCTACCTACCCACTTCCTCATCTATCTACCTACTCACTTCCTCATCTACCTACCCACTTCCTCATCTATCTACCTACCCACTTCCTCATCTACCTACCCACTTCCTCATCTATCTACCTACCCACTTCCTCATCTACCTACCCACTTCCTCATCTATCTACCTACCCACTTCCTCATCTACCTACCCACTTCCTCATCTATCTACCTACCCACTTCCTCATCTACCTACCCACTTCCTCATCTATCTACCTACCCACTTCCTCATCTACCTACCCACTTCCTCATCTATCTACCTACCCACTTCCTCATCTACCTACCCACTTCCTCATCTATCTACCTACCCACTTCCTCATCTACCTACCCACTTCCTCATCTATCTACCTACCCACTTCCTCATCTACCTACCCACTTCCTCATCTATCTACCTACCCACTTCCTCATCTACCTACCCACTTCCTCATCTATCTACCTACCCACTTCCTCATCTACCTACCTAACCACCTCCATGTGGTATCAACACGTTTTGCACCGCACGTAATGAACTAACAACCATGTTGTTGTTTTAAAAGAAGAATGGTCAGATCGTAGCTCCCCGCGGGCAGTCAGGCTCCGCCCACTGGAGCTCTGTTTTCAGAGAGTGAAACAAACTGAAGGTTTCTCTGTGACCCGAGGTCAGAGCGCGACGACAGACAGAGACACTGATGGAGGACGGACTGAAGAGGGACAGAAAGAAATGGAGAGCAGGACAAATAAACTGCGTGAAGACGTCTGACCCTGAGGTCACCCCACCAGGTTCCACAGCAGAGAACCAAAGGTAAGGCAAAGGTAAAAAAAAAAAAAAAGGTTCACTGTGACCCTGATGACCCCTGACCCAGTGACCTTTCTAAACAAGCCACCAAGCACAAACAGTGAAGCCTGAACAGAGCGACGCAGAAACAAAACCTCCGAGGCAGATCCATCAGGTCTGAGTCATCGGCCGAGAGGCAAGTGTGAAACGAGTCGGACCTGACAGAGAGACAGTGGGAGGGAGAGAGAGAGAGGGAGAGTCTGTCTGCCTCGCTCGTCCATCAGCCCTGCGGTTTGTGAGTTCTGGAGGAGTTACAGCAGAGGAAGTCGGTGGAGTATAGTGACGACGCTGAACTCACCTCTGACGCACACAAACCTCCATCACCGACAAGAACAACTGAGCAACTGAACATCTGAGCAACTGAACAACTGAGCAACTGAACATCTGAACAACTGAGCAACTGAACAACTGAACATCTGAGCAACTGAACATCTGAACAACTGAACAACTGAACAATTGAACATCTGAACAACTGAACAACTGAGCAACTGAACATCTGAACAACTGAACATCTGAACAACTGAACAACTGAGCAACTGAACATCTGAACAACTGAGCAACTGAACAACTGAACATCTGAGCAACTGAGCAACTGAACATCTGAACAACTGAGCAACTGAACAACTGAACATCTGAGCAACTGAACATCTGAACAACTGAACAACTGAACAATTGAACATCTGAACAACTGAACAACTGAGCAACTGAACATCTGAACAACTGAACATCTGAACAACTGAACAACTGAGCAACTGAACATCTGAACAACTGAGCAACTGAACAACTGAACATCTGAGCAACTGAACATCTGAACAACTGAGCAACTGAACAACTGAGCAACTGAACAACTGAGCAACTGGACATCTGAACAACTGAACAACTGAGCAACTGAGCAACTGAA
The DNA here is from genome assembly GCF_022379125.1 of Scophthalmus maximus. NCBI lineage: Eukaryota > Metazoa > Chordata > Actinopteri > Pleuronectiformes > Scophthalmidae > Scophthalmus > Scophthalmus maximus. The sequence goes on along the minus strand of NC_061524.1, from coordinate 20,408,894 downwards.
TAACTGAGCAACTGAACATCTGAGCAACTGAACAACTGAGCAACTGGACATCTGAACAACTGAACAACTGAGCAACTGAACATCTGAACAACTGAACAACTGAGCAACTGAACATCTGAACAACTGAGCAACTGAACAACTGAACAACTGAACATCTGAGCAACTGAACATCTGAACAACTGAGCAACTGAACAACTGAACAATTGAACATCTGAACATCTGAACATCTGAACAACTGAGCAACTGAACATCTGAACAACTGAACAACTGAACAATTGAACATCTGAACAACTGAGCAACTGAGCAACTGAACATCTGAACAACTGAACATCTGAACATCTGAACAACTGAACAACTGAACATCTGAACAACTGAGCAACTGAGCAACTGAACATCTGAACAACTGAACAACTGAACAATTGAACAACTGAGCAACTGAACATCTGAACAACTGAACAATTGAACAACTGAACAACTGAGCAACTGAACATCTGAACAACTGAGCAACTGAGCAACTGAACATCTGAACAACTGAGCAACTGAGCAACTGAACAATTGAACAACTGAGCAACTGAACATCTGAACAACTGAACAATTAAACAACTGAACAACTGAACAACTGAGCAACTGAACATCTGAACAACTGAACAACTGAACAACTGAACATCTGACCAACTGAATATCTGAACAACTGAACAACTGAACAACTGAACAACTGAATATCTGAACAACTGAACATCTGAACAACTGAACAACTGAACAACTGAACATCTGAACAACTGAACAACTGAACAACTGAGCAACTGAACATCTGAACAACTGAACATCTGAACAACTGAACAACTGAACAACTGAACAACTGAACATCTGAACAACTGAACATCTGAACAACTGAACAACTGAGCAACTGAACATCTGAACAACTGAGCAACTGAACATCTGAACAACTGAACGTCTGAACATCTGAACAACTGAACAACTGAATATCTGAACAACTGAACAACTGAACATCTGAACAACTGAATGTCACAAATTCTTTCTCGATCCATGTTCCAGAACGTTTAATCCAGAACGACACAAACTCACATCCGACAGTTCTCCGCTGAGGTTCATTCAGCCGAAACCAACACACCTCTGACCTCTGCCCTCTGACCTCAGTCCAGGTCAACGGGAACACACTTCCTGTTCTCTCACGTTGTGCAGCTCAGACAGAAAGGTCATTAACATTTTAATATTAAAGTAGTTGAAGAGACTTTCCAATGAAAAACTGATGGATCAGTGGTGAAGTTCTGGATGGAGCGTCACAGCAGCCGATGAGGACACGACGACATGTTGCCTGACTCCTCCTCCCACATCTTCCTCCTCTTATCTACAGTAAAGGTCAAACAAACTGGTGTAAGTGATTTTTTGGAATAACACTAAAGTCGAGGCCAGAGCGGCTTTCAGAAGTGAGGCTTTAAAGAAGCGTTGATGTCGTCTGGTTTGTGTTTTCCTGAGTCTGATGGATGACGCTCTCGTCAGGCGGCGGCGCTCGTAAAGATAAACCGATACGTTCTGAGGTAAGAATGATGCATGAATATTCGCCGCAGAAAACCCTTCAGAGTAACGAGACACAGACCGCCGAGCGAGCAGCTGAGGCACGGCAGCCAAATGGTTCAGCAATGATGGAAGATTATTAATGAAGCTGAGCTGAGATGATTCAGCTCCAACGACTCTCGGATCGGCAAACAGATGTCCAGACTGTTCCTGCGCTCAGAGTCACAGGGTCAACGGCCACCGGGACGTCCTGGTGTCCATCATGAATACTCCAGTTCCCGGGAACAGTCTCTTCGACACTCACCAGCCACCGTCAACTGGACGTCAGAGTCCCTGACTGCGTGTTTCACTGAGGTTCAGGTCTAAAAGGAGCTGAAGGACGGAGGTGGTTGAAGAGCGAACGTACAAGTTTACACATCGTGGACCCCGATCGAGTCCCGTCCAGCTGGCAATCGCTCGGGGGTTAATAAGTAAGTCTGTGGGTTGTTTTTTTTAAACGGCTGCAGACAAATGAGTTTTGATTTCCTGCCCCGAGCTGATATCAGAACAGAACATACTGTACATTCTTAAAAGGTTGCTAAAGGGAACTGGCACTGGTGTAGCGGCGGGCGCAGCGTTTACAGATATGAGCTGTACGATAAGGCTCCGCAGGCGAGGGAAGTGTAACACAATGAGACGGAGAGAGAGAGTCCGGTCGGTCTGAGGGTCAAGGTTCACCAGAGACCTCAGATCCACGGGTGAACGTCTTTTTTTTTTTTTTAAATGCACTGACCTTGGAAGGTTCGATTCCACATCCTCTTGGTGACCACTTTGCCCGGAGGTCGACCGCCGGACGCGGACATGCTCTCGTTCAGAGCGTGGGTGTAGAGCATCAGGCCGTCATAGAAGCCTCCAGCAATGATGTTCATCTGGAGACAAGACAGAGATACATTCATTTTCTTCTTCATTTCTTCTTCTGCGGCCACCATCTCCTCTATCTCACTTCCTGTCGCTCGCAACTTTCTATCTTTACACACATCATTCGTTCACAGACACAGAGCTGACGACCCGGCGGGGACAAACCACTTCCTGCCTTCAACCACAGACGTGACGGATCCTCTAAAGTGAAGCCAAATCATCCTGATCGCCCCCTGGTGGCTGGCTGCAGTACAGGTCATAAGCCCCGCCCTCTGCACGTTAGCAGATGGGACATGTAGACGTTAAAGCCCCAGTGTGTAATTTTTGTACTTTCCTGGCGGCATGTGGCGGTAAAGTTGCAAAAAACGCAACCGTGTGAGCGACCAACAGGGGACACTTTATTGTGGCGCACCACTGATTCCATTTCTGGAAATTCAACGTGAACGTGACGTATTCTGGACCTTTTAGTTAGCAAACATGGAGACTCACACGGAGGACGGGTTCACCTCATGGAACTATACTTAACTCATATATGAACACATAGCTTTGGAATATATTTAATTTCTGTGAATAAGTTGTTCTAAGTATTACACACTGTAGCTTTAAAGAAATGTTTCCAAAGATGTTTCAGTCATGTGAGGTTGCTCTTATCTCACTGATTGTTTGTTCACGCGTTGATGTTTCTGATCACTTTGCTTCTCATTAGTTATTTGACGATATAAAAACGGGGCTGAGCCGTCGATGACTGACAGCCCACACTGACTCAGGATTGGTCGAGAGCACATACACAGCAGCAACCGGGGTGTGGTCTGACCCCGGTTAGGTGAATAACCGGGTTACTGACAGTTCTCCCCGTATACATGAGCGGGGAAGAATGGAAAGTATAACGCGTGTAACTCTGCCTCTGGTACAGTAGGTGGCGCTCTACCAGCGCACAACAGGTCAGAATAAGGCTTTTCCTTCCCGTTGACTTCTGTCAAAGTCACAACAGCGCGGAAAGCGGAGGAGAACGTGGACGACTTTTCAGCTGTACATGTCGTACGTTCTCGCCCTCACCCGAATAAATCGGGTTTTTAAACTGCGTGCAAACGCACTAAGTGACTCCAAGCACTTGCTGCTGACGGAAAACACGTGTGTTAAACCCTGCAACAGACACTGGTTGTATTTTAATTGCATTTGAAATGAAGGAACATGTCCAGTCCAGACCAGAGAGGCGTCTGGTGGATGATGATCCTGCAGATAATCTCCCTGGTGGACACGTACCGGGCATGGGCAGTTTTTTTTTCCTCCTGAATGAGCTTCTGCACAGTTGTTAAAAACAAAACCCTCTGGTGACGAACTTTTACGTCACGTGGAAAATCGCAGCATCACACGGAACGAACCTGGGACGACTTTGTTAGAAAAGTGGTCAGGCGCCATCGAAACGTACTTTGCCAGGCGATCGGACGAACCGTCCGTCAGAAGACTCTTCACTGGTGCGACAGACGCATCTACGCTAACCTCTCTGGGAGCCGCGCTCCGATTGGCCCTGAGCCACTGTGGTTCATTTATTCTATTTCAACACTGTCGATGTTTCTGTGTGTTGTTTCAAGCTTCGACGTTCAAACTGACAGTGACGTGTTCGACACACACACACACACACACACACACACACACACACACACACGTCAGAGGAGCTGTGAACTCAAAGACCTGCCGTCTTTTAGAAAAACACCACGATGATTTGAAAGAAAAAAATTCTGTCACACACACACACACACAGTTTGTGACGCAGATAGATTCTTTGTGGATTAAATGTGGATACTGTATTTTTGTTTGTCATCATCGTTTATAATATTTTAAATTTGATCTCATTTGTTTTGGATTTCATCTTAACTAATGTTATTTAATCTCATTTAATGTTATTTTGTCATCTAATGTTATTTTATTTTATCTAATGTTATTTTATCTCATCTCATCTAATGTTATTTAATCTCATCTAATGTTATTTTATCTCATCTCATCTAATGTTATTTAATCTCATCTAAGGTTATTTTATCTTATCTAATGTTGTTTTTATCTCATCTCATTTTATCTCATGAAAACTCATCTTGTGTCATCTCAGCTCATTTTATTTGATGTCATCTCATTTGAAAGTATCTAATTTGGTGTTTTCATATCTCAGCTAATTTTATCAAATCTAATCTTATCTAATCTCATGTCACTTCATGTTATCTATTTGTCTCTATCTATCTGTCTCTCTATCTGTCTGTCTATTTATCTATCTACCAATCATAAAATCCTGTGTGTGTGTGTGTGTGTGTGTGTGTGTGTGTGTGTGTGTGTGTGTGTGTGTGTGTGTGTGTGTGATATGAAAGAGGGACATAATGAGCTTCTTCAGACTGACGGGTCTCGGCTGTGCAGCTGCTCTGATAATTGCAGATTTGCATAATAATGTCGTTTTCCATTTTCTATACGTCGTTGGAACTTTCCCTCATTGAAATAATCCACTGATTTATGTCTCACAAGCCAGTTTCCTCTGTTTCTATTTCAGTCACATCCGTCTCCGTCCTCATGCTACTGGAGGACGGAGACGTCCAATGAGCTGAAAATGTCTTTTTGTGTTTTGTGTAAAATAGTAGATTTCATAGAAAATTTCAAGTGTCACAATACTTATATTTGATATTCATATTTCTGACTGACTCATTTATCGGTTTGTTGATTAACTCTTTCACAGAAACATCGTATCAGTGTTTATGTAGAATAACAAATGCATTCATGATGGTTACATTTGACGTTGGAACAGAAATAGTTCATTTTCTTGATTCAAGTTCTTCATATTTGTTTTTTGTATTTGTAATTTATGATAAATTTGATGGTTAAAGCTTGATGATGTCATTAGGGTTTTGAAGACGATGTCTTAGGAATCATTGTCAATTCTATATTTATATATCAGTTGATATATAATTTTTTGAATTCCCTAATATCGGTATTGGAATCGTCCCACAAAGATCTATATGGCCGGGCTCTGATATTTGTGGAAGCTTCACAGGTGCGTCTTTTTCCTTCTCGGAGAGCAGAACCTGCGCGTCACGTCACTCGCTCACCAGCGTGTCCTCGATGGTGAAGTTAAACATCTTCCTGGCGTCCGTCTTCAGGTTGTTGACGAAGTCTCTGTACTCGACGTTCTGAGGTTCTCGGTACGTCAAGATCTTCACACTCTGGAAACAGGAAGGGAGAAAGGAGAGAGACGAAAAGACAAACCAGGGTAAACAACTGTTAATTCATTTCTATCAAAAGAAAGGTGAGCTAGCTATTTGCAAACTCCTACCACGACAGCTAGCTAGCAGCTGCCTAGCTGAGATCGACACAGCTGCTATTGCTAGCTAGCTAACTATAACTTTTACTACCTGAATACAGTAGGACTAAGCTTGCTAGTTACTATTAGAACACACACAGTTTCAGTTAAGAATCAGCATCATAGCTGCGGGGGGCCCACAAAGACCGCTTATGTACAGGGCCCAGAACTTGGTGCTACACCCCTGCACACACCCACACGCAGTATTGTGAATATATATATTTTTCTGTTCCAAAAAAAGTCAACTTGTCGTTGTGGGAAATGAAGTTAATAGAGTTAAAGGAGTTGTTGCACTGGAACAGAAACAGGGAGAGAGGGGGGCGTGGCCTGACTAAGAGCTCGTCTGCTGCATGTCCACCTACACCTGCGACCTGCACCAGTTGGACGGTACCAGCTGTCAATCACACTGTATCCAGGCCCACCCAATACATCCGGTGCTTGCATAATGTACAAAATGAACATCATGTATTGAAGAAGACTTGAAAATAGAGATTGAACCATAAACTCCTCAGGAAATTGTTTTAAAGACGTTATGAATCAAGTGAGAAGTCGAGTCACGTTCTCATAGCGTCGCCCTCTGCTGGTCAGTACACAGAATACAGGCGTCATGCCTCACACAACTCTGTGTCCATTTCTATGAACAGTCTACGGGTTCGAGCCACTGCACCTGGAAGGCCTCCTTGGCGACGGCGTCGTCCTCGTCTCCGCGGGCCCACGGCTGCCGGTGCTTGGAGTTCAGGCTGTCCGCGAACACGTCGATGTAGAAGAAGACGTACTGCTCGTGAGGGAGGTCCGCACGCCGGAACTGGACCATCAGCTTCCTGAAGACGTCGGGCGAGCAGCAGACGAACATCACTGCGAGGAGACGCACGGCACAAGGGAGAGCACGTTAATCGGTCAGTGGTGGTGTTTTAAAAAATCAATCTACGTGAAAAAAAACTTATCTCGACATTAGGAAGTAAAAAGTAATCTGAGATGAGAGTGATCAGAAACATGAACACATGAACATACGTCAGTGTGGGGCGGGGCTTATGACTTATTCTGCAGCCAGATACCAGGGGGCGATCAGGATGACTCGGCTTCATGTCCTCCATCTTTATTTGCAGTCATTGTTCCTGTCAAAATGTCATTTCTATTGTAAATCAGGCTCAACAATGATGATCCAATCAGGGGCGAGTGTCGCTGCTCCGCGTCCGTGTTTCTCAACCAGTGAGTATGTGAACCGACGTTATTGATCCACAGTTCGATGGGAAAAGACTCACTCACACTGTATCTTTTGAATTATTTTTCTAAGTTGAAAAAAAAAGCCACATTAACATCAACCTGTTGACACAATCTGTAGCTTTCAGGTTTAACTAAAGCTTCTGTATCAACACGTGACACGTCCGACTTTTGAACATCTGATCGCTCTTAAAAACTCGGATGTTTTAAGTGTTTGAGTTGTTAAAACGCACTCTCTTCTTCTCCTGATTCTCGCTGTCGGATCCTCAGGAAGTCTCCGGGGGGCGTGATGACATTCCTCCGGCCGGCCGTTCCTGTCGCACCGCCGCTATTGTTTCAGGCTTTAATGACCTCTGAGCAGGACGTGAAGGCAGAACCACAGAAGCCACACAAGGCTGAACGCTCTTCCGATTAATGCTGAGCTAAAAAAAAAGAACAAACGTCTCCCAGATGAATCTGAACCGCTGCACTATAAAAACACTGATGTTAAAATACTCTGACAGACAAACACACACACACACACCTGGCTGCCATCCACAACAAAGTTCATGAGGTTAAAGGTCAACCTTCTCTCTCATCTGAGCTGAGTGGGACATCACTTCCTCCGATGACGGTTTCTTTTCCACACGTATGTTTTACGTTAGATGTGCCGTCATACTCGATCCTTGCTGTTTATTAAATATTATTTTCGTGTTCTTGGTTTTGTAAGCAATAACGCAACACGCCTACGTTCTACTTCCTGATTGGTTGTCATCTGTCACGACTCGACATCGTTAACACTTCCTGTCAGTGACAGTTCCACCTCGTCGTCCCTGCTCTGACTTTTCACCATCGCTGTTCCTCCTTCAGAGGCGTTTCCGTCGCCAAGCAACCGACTTGCAGAGAGAGAGAGATAGTCTACTTCCTGTTTACACCAGGAAGGTCACGTGACATGCGTGTGTTCAGGTGACGTCGTAGACTGAAGGGGTTGAGGGTTAATTGGCTCACGAGTCACAACTTCTGCTGCCGCGTCGTCAGGTCGTTTCACAGGTCAGAGGACAAACACCAGGAAGGAGGAACCTGGGACAGGTTCAACGACCCCCCCCGACCTCTGACCCCTGCACACTTCCTGACTGGAGCAGACGTGTGGAGATGAAAAGGCGACAGGACGCGGCAGAACATCCCTCTTGAACAGGAGGAAGGTGATTTGTGTGAGAAACTGAGTTTTAAACACAGAAGAAAAGACGATTGGGTGTCGCACGGTGACCCGGAGCCCGACGACGACCTCAACAAAAGCTTCCCGCTGCGACATCGATCACCGGGGACAACAGGAAGGAGACAGTGATCCACTGAGACATTCAATTCTCTCCCTGACTCATGAAGGTGGTGACTTGTTGTTGTTGCTCCTCGCTGCGACGTTCTGAGCTCAGAGGGAACTTGTGTTTGATTTGCCGTCTCGCTCCGTCACAGGCCTGATGCAGCCGCGGCGTCTCCGGGCTCAACGCCGACGCTGCTTCATCAGCTCCATCAGCTCCATCAGCTCCATCAGCTCCATCAGCCTCCGGCTCTTTAATCAGACTCTTGTTGTGAACCGAAGTGAGAAGGCGTCTTCTTCTTTAAGACCGAGCGATTCAATTCGACGCGTTTCTTCTCTTCTCTGCTCCGTCACCTCCCCTACATGATCAGTGTCACTTTGTTATTGGAGAAGATCGAGGTTTCTGTTTCGGGCGAAAATAATTTTTTACTCTGGAGGGTTTCATACATACAAAGGTTTATGGTACTTTCATAAGACCAAGGAGGTCGTGTGTCCGTCTGATGTCCGTCAGCAGGAGCACAGATGGATTTACACCAAACTTAGTGGAAGGACGGAACATGGACCAGGAGAGAAGCCATTTCCTTTTTGGGAGGCATTTACTGACCGATCCTTGAAATCAAAATCTGGATCGAGTGGATCTAACTGGTCTCATGAGGAGACTGTTGGATAATAAATGAGTGGCTGCAGATTTAAGCAGTGGAAGTTTTTTTACTTGAGACGTGCGTTTGACTCGGACCTAATGCAGACGTGTGTGTTGAACTGGAGGTTCCACACGTCGGCAGGTGTCGGGTTCAACATTCCTTTCCTTTATTTGGTGAAGTTCTGGAATTGTCCACGCAGCAGCGAGGAACTCTGAGGTCGCATCCAATCACGTCGGAGAGTCTGGAGAGTTTCTGCTGCAGGTCGGTCAGAAGAGCTGCAGCTCAGCCGGTCGCTTCCCCCTTCCTCCTTCCCCCCTTCCTCCTTCCTCCCTTCCTCCATCTTCCCATCCTTCCTCCCTCCCTCCCTTCCTCCCTCCCTCCATCTTCCCCTCCCTCCTTCCCTCCTTCCTTCCTTCCTTCCTTCCTCCCTCCCTCCAGTGAAATTGGTTGAAGGATGGAACGACTGACACGGGAGTGACAGATGAGATGACCCTGAACCTTCCTCCCTCCCTCCATCTTCCCTTCCTTCCTCCCTCCTTTCCTCCCTCGCTCCATCTTCCTCTCTCCCTCCCTTCTTCCTTCCTTCCTCCCTCCCTCCTTTCCTCCCTCGCTCCATCTTCCCTTCCTTCCTTCCCCTTCCGTCCTTCCTCTCTCCCTCCCTTCTTCCTTCCTTCCTCCCTCCCTCCTTTCCTCCCTCGCTCCATCTTCCCTTCCTTCCTTCCCCTTCCGTCCTTCCTCTCTCCCTCCCTTCTTCCTTCCTTCCCCTTCTGTCCTTCCTGTCTCCTGCCCTCCCTCTCTCCCTCCCTTCTTCCTTCCCTCCCTCCTTCCTTCCTTTGTTTGTCAGTAGGATGAAAGGCTCCAGTGAACTTGGTGGAAGGATGGAACGACTGACACGGGAGTGACAGATGAGATGACCCTGAACCTCCCTCCCTCCCTCCCTCCCTCCCTCCCTCCCTTCTTCCTTCCTTCCTTCCTTCCTCCCTCCTCCATCTTCCCTTCCTTCCTTCCCCTTCTGTCCTTCCTCTCTCCCTCCCTTCTTCCTTCCTTCCCCTTCTGTCCTTCCTCTCTCCTGCCCTCCCTTCCTCCCTCCCTCCCTCCTTCCTTCCTTTGTTTGTCAGTAGGATGAAAGGCTCCAGTGAACTTGGTGGAAGGATGGAACGACTGACACGGGAGTGACAGATGAGATGACCCTGAACCTTCCTCTCTCCCTCCCTTCTTCCTTCCTTCCCCTTCTGTCCTTCCTCTCTCCTGCCCTCCCTCCCTCCCTCCCTCTCTCCCTCCCTCCTTCCTTCCTTTGTTTGTCAGTAGGATGAAAGGCTCCAGTGAACTTGGTGGAAGGATGGAACGACTGACACAGGAGTGACAGATGAGATGACCCTGAACCTCCCTCCCTCCCTCCCTCCCTCCCTCCCTCCCTCCCTCTCTCCCTCCCTTCTTCCTTCCTTCCCCTTCCGTCCTTCCTCTCTCCTGCCCTCTCTCCCTCCCTTCTTCCTTCCTTCCCTCCCTCCCTCCCTTCCTCCCTCCCTCCATCTTCCCTTCCTTCCTTCCCCTTCCGTCCTTCCTCTCTCCCTCCCTTCTTCCTTCCTTCCCCTTCTGTCCTTCCTCTCTCCCGCCCTCCCTCCCTCCCTCCCTCCCTTCCTCCCTCCCTCCATCTTCCCTTCCTTCCTTCCCCTTCTGTCCTTCCTCTCTCCCTCCCTTCTTCCTTCCTTCCCCTTCTGTCCTTCCTCTCTCCTGCCCTCCCTCCCTCCCTCTCTCCCTCCCTCCTTCCTTCCTTTGTTTGTCAGTAGGATGAAAGGCTCCAGTGAACTTGGTGGAAGGATGGAACGACTGACACGGGAGTGACAGATGAGATGACCCTGAACCTCCCTCCCTCGCTCTGGCGCTGATGTTTTCACCTCCCGGGGACACTTTGTTAAAACCACCGTCCTCTGGCGTCCGCTCCGTCTCCTCGCCTCAGAGATTCCAGCATATTAATCTTTAACTACTGCCAGATGGACGGGAACAGCGGCGAGGAAGAGGAAAAGCGGGCCGAGGCACGACCCTGTGGTATAGATTTGTTCAGGATGATCGGGCAGCCGCTTCGCCGCCACAGCGACGGCCCGGGGAGATGGCGCGGACGATATCGGCCTCTGCTGAGCCGCAGGAAGACGCAGCGCGTGATGTTTGAGCTCCGATTAGGTTTTTTCACCAAATCCATTCGCTCTCTGAGACCAAGATCACAGACATGTCGGTGTCTCCAATGTTTCTGATATGGAAACTTTTATTTTACACAACGAACAATGCATCAAGTTTGCATTTCTTTTTATATTTTACCTAAAAAAAAATCTTGATTCCAGCTCTATATATTTGTTTGTATTTGGATTTCTTCTTTATTATTTATAGTTATTTATAATAAAGTTTATGGTTAAACTGTAAAATATCAATGTCTTGGTCATAAGGGTTCCATAACGACGTCTTAGGAATCATTTTTTTTATTTATTAATACTTATATATACACATACACACACATGTGTGTGTGTACCAGCCGATGTATCAGTATCGGAAATATTTCGCTCCAACAACGATGATGACGTAAAAAAACTAAACACAAGAGATATTGAAACATTTCAATCTGGAACGAGAGAAGCGAATTTCCCGAGGTGGAACTGTAACTGACAGGAGAGTGTTGGCGAAGCTTTGCCTTCGCCGCTGGTCGTCGAGTCGTGACTGATGACAACCAATCAGAGGAGAGAACGTGGGCGCCTGCGTCATTGCAGGAACTTAATAAACTCGAGAGAGAATAAATGCTTAACGTTAAAGCAGGTGATCGTATTTCATGGAGAGAATCTGGTGCCGAGCTCTTTGACTTGAACGTGGTCATAAATAATTCATATGAGGCTCATACGTACTTGAGGGTTTAACCTCCTCCTCTGGACTCATATTTTCGCCAAAAGGTGCTCACCTCAGAGAGGGACGTTCAAGAACACTTCCCGTGAAAAGGTTTAACGTCACTTAATGTTGCTAAAGCAGCGATCAATAATCACAGAGTTTCTCTCAGATATATGCTTCGTCATAATCACTTCCGCCTGAAAAAAAGAAAACCGAAATCCGATAATTGTGGACGTTAGCTTACATTCGGCGTTCGCGCTTTCCCAACAGAACTCCATCGTATGTGAAAAGGCTTGTCGTGACTAAATGGATAACGTCCGTAGTTCTAGGATTTGGGGTTTGATTTTTTTTGGACAGGTGTAAGTGTTCATGACGAAGCCTATCTGAGAGAAAGTTGGTGATTACTGATCGCTGCTTTAGCAACATTGAGTGACAGTCAAGCCTTTTCACGTGAAGCGTTTCAGAACGTGCCTTTAGAAAAACGTGCTGCGGAATCACAAATGATGCCAAATCGAAAAGTGCAAATGTCAAAACTGGGACATGCGGAAAGGCAGCAGAGATCCGTCTGTGACTCAAGGAACAGACATAGATGCTTTGAGGACCAAGTGACACTGAAGCTGCTGGAAAAAACGCAGTTAACTGCTATTACCTCATGTAACTATGAACATCTGCTGCTTCTGCTCAACCTCCAATAATTCACATTACACAGAGGAGGAAGTGGACTGTGTGTGTGTGTGTGTGTGTGTGTGTGTGTAGCATGTGGCTCCAAATTAAAGATACTAACAGTCCGAATATGGACGCTGCTGTTGGGCTGGAAAATATCAAACTCTCCCACAGCGTTTGAATGTGTCGCAGCTATTAACTGGACTCGTTCTCCTCCACCGTCCAATCAGACGCTCTACTCTGTCTGACATCACCAGCGAGCTGCAAGCTGAGGGCAGACAGTACCAGTGACGCCCCCTTTTTTTTCTGCAGCCAGACACCAGGGGGCGGGGCATAGGACCTGTACTGCAGCCAGACACCAGGGGGCGGGGCTTAGGACCTGTACTGCAGCCAGACACCAGGGGGCGGGGCTTAGGACCTGTACTGCAGCCAGACACCAGGGGGCGATCGTGAGGATTTGGCTTCAAAATTAGAGGTGCCGTCATGTCGTCCATCCTGGTTTACAGTCTCGATGCGATGCAAATTTTCGCTCATTGGCTATCGCGTGAACGCGTCACGCGAATATGTCGCTCAAGTTCAAATATTGAACTCGAGCGATGGATGACCCGCGAATTTTGACTGATTCGCATCACGCACCACTCGCATCGCCCGAGTCAGTGCCGCGAAAATTTTGCATTGGCTTTGTATGAGATCTACCCGCACCCAGTATGAACGCACCATAAGTCTACACCGACACGTGTCAGACATGTTAATGCAGTTATCCATAATTCACGGAGTCACAGTTGTATATGTAACTACTCGGTTGTAAGGCACACCAGTTGGTAAACGTTAGAAATGAATGAGACGCAGTTTTCACAACAAGATGACATAATCATTCAACTTTTCTTTAAACAATATTATTATTAATATTCCTGAAACAGACATGTGGCTCCTTCTGCTGCTGAAATCTGTGGGTTTTTTAAAGCTGAACAGCGCTTGATTGAGGAGACAAAAGGTGGAGAGACGCGAGGTAAAATTAGCCCCCCGAGTGTGTTTGGCAGGAAATACCTACACATGTGATAGGCCGACTGCAGTTTCCATATAAGGTGGCGGCGTCCTGACCTCTGTTAATAAACGACTGGCTGCTGAGAAGCCGGTGGAGACGCTGACGGAGGTGCTGTGTGTTTTGTTTGTGCTCCGCCTCCGCAGACAGAGGAACAACCAGACTGTGTGGGCGCATTTATGACTCCATATTACTCAAGTCCAGCACAGAGACGCGTGTTACGACTGAAGCTGCGTCCAGGAGAGCCACACAATCGGTCTGACAACATTATGATTAGATTCCTCTTGTATGTTGTTAAAGTGTCAAGTCCTCTTTGTTCAGCCACAAACACATTCGTCATCACGTCACCGTGTTGGAAGCCACCAGCCACCAAACTGTCATTTTTCCTTCAGAGAACTGATTATAAAGTTTCTTCCGTGGACTTTTTGTCCAAAGCGATTAGCAATCATCGATTTTTGGCCCGTATCAGCCCCGCTCAGTGTGTTCAGCCACAGCAGTAAGCGGGGTGTGGTCTGAGCCCGGTACAGTAGGTGGCGCTCTGCCAACGTACAACTGGTCGGAATAAGGCTTTTCCTTGCGGTTGAACTTTTGTCAAAACCACAACAACTTGGAAAGCTGAGGAGAAGGCGGACGACTTTTCAGCGCTGTACATCTGGTACAGTCTCTACGCAGTTACGTTACGTTGCCATGGCGACGTCCTCGGGTTTAAAGGTAAAGCTCAACGCGTTGTTGTTGTTGTTGTTTTTTGGCGCCGTTGCTTCCTGCGAGTGGGGAGGGGCAGTTAAAACAAGCTTTCCCCCGGTTAAGGTGTATGCATGCACGAGTACCCCGGTTACGACGGGAGTTATCTAGGTCTGTTAACCGGGGTGTGAGAAGTCCGATTTCAGCCGGGGCTGAGGTGTTTACATGACGTTACAACCCGAATATAATCAGGTTTTTAAACTGCATGTGAGTGTGTCATTTTTTTCATTTTCTGGCGGCATCTGGTGGTAAAGTTGCCAACCGTAACCAACTGAGCACTCGACAGGGGACACTTCATGGTGGCGCACACCGCTGATTCCATTTCCCGTTTCCGGCAGCGTCTGAAAATTCAACGTGAACGCGACGTATTCTGGAGCGTTTAGTTCAACAACCGTATTCAACACGACGTAGACACATGGAGACTCACACGGAGGTCGGTCCACCTCATGTCACCATATTTAACTCGTATATGAACACATAGTTATGGACAATATATTCAATTTCTGAATACGTTTTTCTAAATATTACACACTGTAGCTTTAAGGGCCCAAACTGGATCTTTAGCCACGCCCTGACTAGGCCTCGTCACGATAACTACTCTTTGTTGCACGATATATTGCCCCATAAATCATTGCGATAAACAATATTATCGCTTTTAGATTTATCCACGTTATGTTTTATTTCCCACATCCTTTAAACGATATCTGCTTCCGTCGGGAGACAAATACTTTCCGCTGCTCAAAAGTTTCATTCCCCAGGAGCGACGAGCTCAACTCTGAATCTGCTGCGTTAAAATACACGAGAGAAACATAATTACACAATGTTTTTACTGGCAGGTATTTAAAACTTTCCATATAACGATGATGCCATTCATTTGTGTGTGTGTGTGTGTGTGTGTGTGTGTGTGTGTGCGCGCTCCACTCTATCCTGATGATGGATGATTTGATTTTGTGTTTCTCTGTGACGTTTGTTGTGTCTCTGTGTTAATCTGCCGCCTCACTGCCTGATGCAGACTCTTCTGACACCGTGTCCTCGGGGGCCGAGCCGCCGTCTGGCCCGCCGCTGGACGCATCGATCTGGCTCAGATTTCGGGCGACGACGCCCTGCGGCAAAGATCAGGAGCTAATGTCCAGGGTTAATGAGCAGCGCTGGCCGGAGAGCGGGCGAGCGACAGGACCCACGTCGAGCAGGAGGCGGTTTGTGTAACGGCCTCGGTCTGAAACAAAACACACCACTGAGCTGTGTGTGTGTGTGTGTGTGTGTGTGTGTGTGTGTGTGTGTGTGTGCGTGTGCGTGTGTTTATTTCAGTAGCCAGATGCAGTGACACCAGATAACAACTGTATGTACTGCGTGTAGCTGTGTGAGAAGCTGGTATAGGTTTTTTCAGGAAATAAAGAGACGCGTTTATTTATAACTTAAGGACGGAGTTCATCCACGAGACGAAGACGAAGGTCGTCACTTTGAAGCAGTGACGTCGTTCGTGTTGAGACTTCACTTCACTGAATAATCCAAAATAGGAGAATTCCGTGTCCAATCATTTCACTTTTGAGCCGCATCATGGTAGATATTGATGAAATTTCATTAGGTCACATAATAAACCCCAGAAACTGGTCTCGTTCCTGAGACAAACCCAGAACTCCTCCAGCGACTGATTGGCCATGTCGGGAAACTTAGGTTGGAAATCAAGAGTTAAAAATGTTGCTGGTTTGAAAACCAAAAAAACAGAAACAAGAATATTTAAAATTCATCAAGAAATCTGGTTGTAAAAAAGCTGCTTGTCTGAGGAACTTTGGCTTTGTCTAGTTGGGAAATCCAAAAAAATGAAGCGTGTAAGAGCCTGGTGCTTTAAAACGGAGAAGCTATGTCCAGAAACACTGAAAAACACTTTTCTGCCTTTCACCTGCTTCATATCGTCGTGTTCATCTGCGATAAGAATCACAGCCTGCGGGAACAGGAACCTGCTGCACTTTGACCTCCCGTCTGTGTGTGAGCTGAGGCTGAATGTTCCTGCAACATGTCTGTTATTATAAGACAAAAACAGCTTTTAAATTGTTACTTTGAATCACTCGTGTTCAGTTCTTTTAATGATCCCAGATGGGAAACTTGACTCGCAGAGATAAAAGAAGACGACAACGCAACTACAAAACTTAAACAAGACGCTTCCTGAAATTCCTCCTACTTCATATGATGTGATAAATAAAACATATTCAAAGATGTGCAAATCTAGCAGGTTCATTGCGACGTCATCGCCGCTGCTCTGAAGAAGGGGCAGTGAGAGACCAGCGTACGTCGCTTGACCGCCGACAGCTTCACATTCGAAAGAACCTTTCCCAGCTACAATCGAATTACTGGGAAAGACGAGGAGAAGCTGGAGAGTTGAGAGGAGACGGACTAATTGATTCCACTTACAGGCAGTAGATTCACACCGGTCAATAACAGGCTTCCATAAACACAGCCAGCCGACGGATGTGGCCAATCACGGTGTTCTCACCTGGATCGGATGATTGTGTGCGTTCAGACAGATCAGCTGGTGGACGACGTCGCCATGTAATGCGACGGAGAGGCAGTGCACGCGGAGGAGGTTGAAAACCAGCTGAGGTTTATTGGGATTTACCGTTTGACGTATGGGATTATTGGGTCAACGCGGGTAAGAGGCGAGCGCCATTAGCAACAGTAGCTACAGCTATTTGTCTTAAATGCTGGTCTGAAGTAAAATGCGACTAGCCCCACCCACCCCAAAGGTTCCTTCACTACAATTTCAGAAAGTACGACGGTACCCGCCCCCCTGAACGTTAATCTGACCCTGGTGTTTGCACAATGGTTCCTAGTTCCTGGGCAACAGCCCTACGGTCGAAACCCGGCGGACACAGCAGACCCCGGCTGGGCTCGGGTCCCACCAGGTCCAAGTTACTAGGAACCAAGTGGACCACCTCCGAAAGAATCTAGTTCTAGTCCCTTCATGAGACGAGGTGGAAACAAGCCACAGGCTCAAGAACTTTTCATGTCCAGTTAGGAACCCCTTGAGATGAGCTGCTGACAGCCGGAGACTCACCTCGGCCGTCGTTCTGAATGTCCAACAGGATCTGGGAGTAGTTGATTGGCGGCTTGTTCTCCTCGAACACGCGGTCCACCAGGGTGATGTTGATGCTCTTCAGCTCCGTGTACAAACCCTCCACGGCGAAGTAACACGGCCGGTCGTCCACCTTGTTGTCGCTGAACATGAGCATCACGTGCTCCCGCCAACCAAAGTGCTCGCAGATCCGCAGCGCAAACTTCCCCAGCTTCTTGTGGGTGGGGCCCGTGTTGGTGATGGACGGGTAAACCCCACCGTAGAAGGCCACGGCCGGAGCGCCTGCTGTAACCATGGGGACATCCCAGTGGGTGGTGAAGAGGCCGACAGGGGAGGAGGTGTAGGAGCAGCCGGGCCCGATGAAAGCCCACGGGTCGTGGGCCAGTTTGAGGTCCACAGCCATGAGCGGGGCGATGGACTCGGAGCAGATGCCGTCCTTGTCTTCGCTGTTCTTGAAGGCGTAGGTGAGGTGGTGGTCGGGGAGCAGGGTGGGGTCGGCGTTGACGGTTCTAACAGCCCGCTCCAGGGCGGGACCGATGCGAGGCCAAGCCCACGGGTATTCTGTGTTGCTCTGTGGCAAAATGACAGCCAGCGTGATGTTCTGGTGCGGCCGGCGCTCGTGGTGCCCTCGGGTCAGACGTCTCAAACTGCGGTGGCGAGACGATCGCCCGGCGACCGGCTGCAGGACCAGCAGCACCAGCAGGAGGGTGGCGCCCTGCCTCCAGCAGGCCATCCTCTGCCCAGCAGGAACTGCACTTCCACCACCGCTGAATTATTTATCCCTGTGACCTGTGAGCGGACACGAGGGAGACGTTAGCAAAACAGCCCCCGTAATTTGAGCTGGAACAAGGATGCGTACAGTACTTCCTCCCATAACTAAAAAATCTAATGAAATCGCCAGGACGCCGAGACCTGCTTCAGTCGGTCACGGTCGAATTCACAGTAATAACTGTGTCCACGTCAGACCTGAGGGGAGTCTGTTGGTTTGGGGCCACGAAGAGCCGTGGGAGAAAAACTCCCCCGGAGCCGGAGGACGAGCGGGCAGCGCTGCCCACCTCGTCCATGGCGAGTGAGCCAACCTCTCTGAGGCTCGTGATTTAATCATGCACAAGAACATGTCTCAGGTCTCAGAACAAGGGAAACATAAATGTGATCTGCAACATTTGATATCCACATGAGAAAAGACTGATTCAACTTTGAAGTCATAATTAAGGATTTCAATCATCTACGGACAAATGTCACCGGGAAAAAATCATTTGTCACTGAAGCTGCAGCGTAAACGTGTCGACAGGAGGTGAAACTGCTCAATGTAAGAATGAATTCGTGGTCTCTGGAGTCAGTGTTGAATCAGTGTCATCACATGAAAACCATTTAAACTGCACATTTACTCATTTTTCTCTACATTTTCATTTGTATTGGCTGAAATGGTATCTGCAACAAAATACAAAAAACTCTCCGGACAAACTTTTTCTGAGGAACAGATCAACTTTGGGAGATGATGTCAATATTAGGGAGTTACCGATATATCAGCCGACATTTATATATATGAAAAATATATATATTTGTTAATGATTCTTCAGACGT